>NC_142796.1:74871051-74956939 GCF_049724085.1 Artemia sp. Qi Xiang Cuo | reverse complement strand
TAAAATACACTAGCAAAGAAACCAAAACACTCTTGAGTAAGGGAGTAGTGTGTTGGTATGTAAATCACCATTCCAGGTTGATCAATATTTCCTGAAATATTATTGCATGTAATATAAATCAATGTGTTACCAAGCCCCTAGCTCAAGGCTTACCTGCTTGTAAGACTTGGAGATTCTGTTAATAGCTAGATAGGTCAGTTACCAGGCCTCAGGATAACATAGTGAATAGCCACTATGCTGTACTTATTATTTGGTTATAGCTTTAAAACTACTCAGACTGCCACATTGAAATTTTGCATATGTCTTAAGCTCACTATAATCAACAATATATATTTTGTTTTTTAATTTGGCATCTCCAGAAGTGTTCACATTGCATAGCACATCAATCAACTGTAGACAATTGAGGCATGCATCCTGAATATAAAAGCTTATTTAAAACATCTAATGTGAAAACAAACTTAATTTCCTTATCTTATTTATGAGTTGAGATACTCTTTTTTCTTTATTAAATCTATATTTTTTGAAACATCACTATTTTAAATAGCTCAAAAGATATACAACAGAAAACCTGAAACTTTTGCAAATAAAGTAATTTCATACCCTACAGTAAGGGGTGTCCCAACGGGGGGCAGGGAGGGGCGCGCCGCCCCTCCAACGGTTTTGGCATTCGGTAAAATTTTTGCTATATATATATATATATATATAATATATATATAAATATATATATATATATATATATATATATATATATATATATATATATATATATATATATATATATATATATATATATATATATATATATATATATATATATATATATATATATATATATATATATATATATATATATATATATATATATATATATTGGACCCTTGCTGTCCAGTTTGGAGGGTATGCAGTGTATGATATATGATGAATACTTCTAAAACAAAACATGATCAGAGCAATTATTGTCAAATCAAAAGCTTTAAAATTAGGCCTACTTGCAAATTTAGGCTAAAAAATCAAATCTGACTTTTAAATTCATGAGTAATAAAGAATGTGTTTAAGTCACTGAGGGTTGTTTTGCACATCATTATCTATTTTGAGGCCATTGAGAAAAGAGAATTGTCATCAGCTGCCAAAAATAACTTGCAACTACCAGAATGCTTGAACCCTTTCCACAATGCCATATTATACTGGATGCAACAGAGGAAGAGATTGTTATCCCAAGAAACATCTTGACCAAAGCAAACTTGCTTTTTCAAACTACAAGCAGCATAACACATTCAAAGGCCTTGTTGGAATAGCCCCTTCCAATGCTTATGTGATATCTCTGCCTGCAGATAGCCATTTGGTTTGGTCCCATCCTTTGATAGATTATAGGCAATATAACCAGCCAATATTGCATAAGCAGAAAATACTGCGACTGTAAACTCTGAAGGAGACTACCAAACAAATGTTATCTAAAGGGTCAAACTATATCAGGTCAACACAGTCTGCAACCTTTTATACCCACAGGAAATTTTTTGCACTGACTGTAGGCAAGGGCGTTCCAAGACTCATTTTATTGGGGGGGGGGGGGGCAATCTGTAAATTTTACCAAATCACTACCTGATTTATGCCAAATTTTCTGCAGAAATCAATAATTTTGCTAAATTTTGGGCAATGTTGCGAAATTTCTGCTGAAATTTTCGCTTTCAGCAAAAATTTTACCAAATGCCAAAACCGTTGGAGGGGCGGCGCGCCCCTCCCTGCCGCCCGTTGTGACACCCCTTACTGTAGGGTATGAAATTACTTTATTTGCAAAAGTTTCAGTTTTTCTGTTGTATATCTTTTGAGCTATTTAAAATAGTGATGTTTCAAAAAATATAGATTTAAGATAGAAAAAAGAGTATCTCAACTCATAAATAAGATAAGGAAATTAAGTTTGTTTTCACATTAGATGTTTTAAATAAGCTTTTATATTCAGGATGCATGCCTCAATTGTCTACAGTTGATTGATGTGCTATGCAATGTGAACTATGCATATATATATATATATATATATATATATATATATATATATATATATATATATATATATATATATATATATATATATATTTATGTAAAATATGAAGTATTACTCATGAATTCATAAGTCAGATTTGATTTTTTTTGCCTAGATTTGTAAGTAGGCCTAATTTTAAAGCTTTTGATTTGACAATAATTACTCTGATCATGTTTTGCTTTACTTATAAAAGTATTCATCATATATGATCATCCTCACCTCTGTCTGAGTCAACAAAGGGTTGCTGCCCCCCTGGATATGGGTAGCTGCTGAATCTTGAATAAATTAAATATTAATAGTATCAAAAGTTATTATGGCTAGCCTAGGCAAGGTAGGTTACTGGCAACTGACAAACTTATCTGAGCATTATATAAAGTATTTGTGGGGGAGGGGTGACTAGACTGTTGTAGGTGGAGGTGAATATGTAGTTGTGATATACAATTTTGTTTTGACAATAATCACTTTGATAATAATTGGTTTTATTTATAGAAATATTCATCATAGCATCTAGCCTATTATGACCACCATTGCCCCCTCTCAATCAACAAAGGGTTGCTGCCCCCCTGCATTTGTGTAGCTGCTGATTCTTGAGGAAAATAAATCATCACAGAGGAATCCTGGTACAATCTTGAAGATTTCAGTTGAGAAATGTACCTTTGACAAGCTTGACCTAGGTGCCAAACACCAATGATCAGTATCATTTTGCATACATTTCTTGTGAAACCTACCTAAGGTGTTGCTTTAAAGTCAATTGAATAAGCTTTAAGCAGAAAAAAGCAAATTTATATAAAATATGCTTGTATTTGGTGCCCACGTTTCACCCAGATTTTGAATTTAACACGTCAAGCTAGCTGTGTACTGACCAGCCCTATAGGTACCGATAAATAATAGGTGTGATAAATAGGTAGCCTGCTGTGAAATAGAAGAAGAAAAAGATGTTTTTTCCTGACTTTTGATGTTTTCCCCTGACTATAATCATCAGGTTGACGAAATAGCAAAAAATGCTATAAATATTGACCCGGCAAGTGGGAGACCAATCTCCATTAGAGATATTTACCGATGGAGACTATCAGATATTATGTTTAATAAGAAAAATCCTACTCTTTACCCCCTATCCCAATAAGTACTTTTCTAAATTTATCATAGAATTCGTTCTGGAACAAATGGACTAAACTTTCTTGCATTCTCGTATCAGTTCCCTAATTCAAGTGGTTCAGTTCCCCTGTCCCCTTTTTGCAGGTATTGTATTATGAATAATGAAACAATTGACCACTGCCTATTTGAATGTAATATGCTGACGTCTGCACAGCATACCTTGCATTGTAAACTGTTAATTTGCTTCAAAATCCACAAAATCTCACTATCAGCCAAGAGCCTAGTCGACTATACACACAAGAGCTTATGCACACAGAGCACAGAAATCGATATCTATCATCTTATATTTGAACCCCTTGAGTCGAAAGATCTACTGAAAGATATCTGATAATTTCTAATAAATAAGAGACAACCAAGCCAGTAGCTCTGTAGTCCCACAGAGTGAAGCAAAAGGAAAAGGGCTAAATAGTATCAACTGAAAAGCCCGCCTGCTGTGAAATAGAAGAAGAAGAAAGAAGCCAGAAGTGATTGTTGACTAAAAAAGGGCCTACTTGCCTATTATCTTGACTGTTGTGTAAAAGCACGGAGAAATAAAATTGTTTGAATATTAAATAATAGACACTATTAAATAATTTCAAGAGAATTTGAAAATAGTTGTCTGCATAACTAGCAAGCAACTCTGAAAAATTATAACGTTTGTAAAAAAAATAACGTCCGTAAAAAATTAGTAGAAATAAATTGTCGAGGAAATTTAGTGCTAGACAAGTAGTTTTAATGCTGATTTGGTGAAAAATCAAATTTCTTTTACAAAAATATGTATACAACAGGGAAATATTCTATTTTATGTGATAAATTTGCTACATATGTTCCTTTTATGTCCCAAATTTCCAAAATATGTCCCTTTTATATGTCCAGTTGGCAACCCTGATATTATATAACAGACTTTAAAAATTAAATGTTGACAGCATCAACTCAGGAAGTGGTTTCATGGGTGTCAAAGCAAAAACAACAATCATGGCTAATCTCTTTTTTTGTAAGTTGAATATGCATTCTTTCATTTTGGAAGAGTTTAGTATTCTTTTCTTGGAAGGAAAAGATTGGTATATAGGTAGTAGAATAGGATTTTGGGGTATAGGCAAAGCCTATAATAATTAGGGCCAATAAGAAGGAAAGACATGTAGTTTTAATGCTGATTTGGTGAAAAATCAAACTTTTTTTTACAGAAATATGCATACAGCAGGGAAATATTCTATTTTATGTGATAAATTTGCTACATATGTTCCTTTTATGTCCCAAATTTTTAAAATAGCC
The DNA here is from genome assembly GCF_049724085.1 of Artemia sp. Qi Xiang Cuo. Taxonomy (NCBI): domain Eukaryota; kingdom Metazoa; phylum Arthropoda; class Branchiopoda; order Anostraca; family Artemiidae; genus Artemia; species Artemia sp. Qi Xiang Cuo. The sequence goes on along the minus strand of NC_142796.1, from coordinate 74,952,495 downwards.
TACTACTGTTAGTAGCTTGCTACTACAACTAATACTTGCCTAACACATCTACTAGCCTGCTGGATAGGAGGGGATTGTTCAAGACAATTGATTGACTCTGGCAGAGAGGAGAGATTTGGGACTTGTTGTTTAGGCTATAAGGAGATAAAATTTAACAAGCATGCACTAACAGTAGTTGCCAAAGCATCCCAGATCCTTAGCATAATCAAGCATACTGTACACAGCAGATCATCCATAGTTATGACCAAACTGTACAAGGGTTTTGTGCAACCATTGCTAATAATTTGGAATGTGTGTTGTAGCCTAACACCCCTGAACAAGAGTGATCAGCATAAAATAAAACATGTCCAAAGACAGGCAACAAAAGTTGCTTGATAGACAATTGAGTAAGCTCAAGCTCCCAATACTTGTGTGTAGTGTTGAAGAGGGGATGTCATAATGACATATGAGCTTTTGAATGCTGACTCCTCTGGTCAAAATCTGTCAGTTTGATGAATCCCTGAGGACAAGGGGTATAGTAAGAATTTGTCCCAAAAAAGGGCAGATACCAGAGTTCACAGGTCAATATCTATGAAATCATATTATTGAGTTAGGACAAAAGTGAATGCACCATTCAATGCCTTTTTTTATGCTGATTACAAATATAATACGCATTTCTATCAGAAATGAGTTTCAGCCCCCCCCCCCCCATATATATGCCAATTCAGGGTTAGGTTAGGTATAGCCGATAGAGGGGGGGCAAAATTCATTTCCAATAGAAATGCTTTTTATATTTGTAATCAGCATAAAAAAAGGCATCAAATGATGTATTCACTTTATTCCTAACACAATAATATGATTTTGTAGATATTGACCAGTTCACAACCACTACATCTTCAATAGAGTGATTACCCACTAGAATTATCTTCCTGGTACTGCTGTAATTGCTCATCTGTTAATGCCTTTAAGATTGCTGTTGACAAGAGTTGACACATTAAGCCACAGAAAACAGAGTGGGATGCAATTAAGTCAATGGCTCCCCATCATCACTAACCAGCAACTCTACAGGATTTTCTTTTCTTCATTTTAGGGCTGTTTTTTCACTCATCAATGTGCTAAGATCTTACATCTTTTGTCAGAAAACTCTTAAAAGTGAAATCTTTGAACTAAGATCTTACATCTTTGGTTGTTTTTATGCAAGCGTCTTTCATCATTCTGTTCTGATGGGTGGTCTGAGAACAATGATGAGTAGATCATCAAAGTTCTCTCATCATTGTTCTATATGGCAGAAAGAAGATGGCATCTTTCACATATTTCACTAACAACAGCAAGCTGTAAGATCTTAGAACAAAGATGAGTTGAAAAAACAATAATCTTTGCAGAAAGATGAAAGATCTTAGTGCTAAAAAACAGCCCTTTTGTTGGACAATGCAATTTAAAGTAATTACTGTTACTACTCCTACAAATAAGGCAAAAGGTATGAAGGTGAAAAATTGTAAGGGTTGTTGAATCAACCAAAAAGCATGTGCATGAATCAATTGAACCAAATCAAAACATGCTATTAGCATACAGTTTGTTGAAAAGATATATCAAGAATATCTTAGATTGTTAAGTTGAAACTGTCAGAATATGTTGAGGTAGATTTTAACTAACCAGAAGGTACTATTTGCATACTACTTCTACAATTATTGCAACTAGTGAGGCTAATGGTATTAAGACATAGATACCCTCAGTAGGGGGAAGTAGGGCCTCCCCCTGTGAAGTTTTGGGACTATAAAGTAAATATAAGGAAATTATTAATCCTATGGTTGGCTGCCTGCCAATAGGTTTTAACCCTTGATTAGGGCAATAGTGTAGGTCTCAACTTTTATATGATGGCAAACAGTTTTTTATGATATGCTAAAAAACTAACTATATAACAAAAATTGAGGGTCATTAATAAAGCAGCAAATTGTACACTGATCATTTTAAATGTTGATGATTAATGTATCCATTTAACTTCTTTGAGATTTAAAATAAATTCTTAAAGATACATTTTTCTTTGGTTCTGTAAAAATTGAAGAAAGAAAAACTATTTCTTTTAATGATGTGGCAACCTATTATGACCATTGTATTATCCTATTATCCCATCCTATTATTATGGACCATTTTCTGAGTAGATGCCAAAGTTTGGCAAATTTCAGGGATAAATTTTTTCATGGGGATGTACTGCTGCTCCTGGGTGTTTTGGGGACTACTCTGAGGGACGTTAGGTTGTTTTATAGAGAATAGTCTGATGGCTTGGAAAGAAGTTGTAGTTTAAATTTGTTGAGGGCTATTGTTCTTTCCTTATTATTTTTTATTTATTTGTTTGTGTGTATACGGCCACTTGTTTTTAAATACACGCATGTATGTATGTATGTAAAAAGAAAATATCTAACTGTAGGCTAATTCATCAAAATTTAAAACTTATATTTTTTGTTTGAATTTTTTCTGGTGCTTTTCCATCAACTTTGATTTTACAGTCAGAAGCTATTATTTTAAGAATAAACACAATTACTGGCTATCAATTGTCATTGTGAAAGACATTCTCTAATTCTTCCTGTTTTTAAGCTGTAAGCTGAATATTGTGAACAAATGGCAAAATTTCTCCACAAAATTTTCAAAAATCAAGAAAAGAGTACTGAAAGTAGATGCCAGTATTTTTCAGCTGCAGAAAATTTTGAAATTTGGATCCCTAATCTTACCTACATTTTTTTTTGGTATTTGGGATGGGGTCACATTCTGCCAACAGCAATAGCAAAAAATCTTAGCAAATAATTTCTTTTAATCTGCAGCAGATTTGACTTTACATGTTGTTTTAATAATATATTTTCCAAAAGGATAAATTAGATATTTTGACCTCAGGTGCACACAAACATGATGCTACTGCAGTGTTGGGACTTAGGGCTAGTCAAATAAGCTTGAAAATGGATGTGTGATTATGCTCAAGTTCACTTAAACACTGCAATACTTCTTAAAACTGGTAAGCATGGCTTAAGCCCAGATATCAATTCCAAAGTCAAGGATATGTATTCACAGTCATTCATCTCCATGAAACTTTGGCAAAAAAAATACATCTCCCATTCCTCAAAGAAAGCTCATACTTTTCTTAAGGAGTACCCAGCAAGGTGCAGCTTCTTCAGTTGATTTTTTCATAACTGACCAATCTCAGTTGCACTGCACTAGGTCAGTAGTTTCTTTGGTATCCTTTGAGACGAATGTCTGAAGGCTTCCATTTAACATAAGGAAGACCTGCTGATATGACAAGGAAGTTATGCAGTTCAATCTACCAATTACATCATATTCAAATTTTGCTTTAACTGCCATCTACTATCCAACCTTTACAATGCAACAGCCTTACCTAATGTATAATGTATGCCCTATTTTTGAAAAAAATTCTCAAAAATTAAACAAATAAAAAATCTGTGCTACTTCTCTGTTTCCCAAATTTTTGCCAGATGTGCCACTTTTGCACAGAAGCACCATTTCCCAAGATTAATTAAAAAAAAACTTTAACAAAAGAGATTTTTCAAAGAAAAGTAAAGAGCTAAGTTAAACCAAAAAATAAGCAAAAATAAAGTATATAGTTTTCCAAGCATAAAATAACAACAAATTACCATCAACAAATAAATCAAAACCCCAAAACAAAAAGAAATTTCAATAAATAACCAAGTCATACTCAAAACAAGCAGAAACTAAGATGAGTAGGGATGAAGGCCCCCATGCCTTCTAAAGACCATAATTTCCGCAAAAATGAAAACAATGCTCATTTCAAGCTGAATGTTTGTATTCCTCTTAATATATATAAAAAAAAAAAAACAAACACTGTCATTACCAAGATTACTGAAGGAAAACAAATGAATATGGATTGATTGTTTAATATATATATATATATATATATATATATACATATATATATATATATGCAAATGCATTTGACTTAGCAAAAGCGTTTTGATAAAGTATGTCACAGGAGACTTTTATATATACGAGGCATGTTTTTTAAGTAAGTACCGTTTTACGATTACACTGCCACAGTACTATGGTCGCCGTTCTGTGCATGCACGCTGGTTACCTACATCTCTTGTCTACGCACTGACGCCATTACAGTCTGATTTTTAATTGTATACGTTGTTTACTGAGTGTTTCAGATGCCTCCGACAATCGTGAGTCCCACCGATTGTGAAGTACGGGCAGTTATATGATTTCTTAGTGCTAAAGGCGTAAAACTGATCAATATTCATCATGAGATCTGTGAAGTTTACGGACAAAACATTATGAGTGATGGAATGGTAAGGTAATGGGTGAGAATCAAAACAACAATCCATGGAATGGTGACATTCATCATCACCCAAAAAAGTGAAATTTAAGCAAACAATTTCTGCCTGGGAAATTTCACTTTTTTGGGTGATGATGAATGTTGCCATTCCATGGATTGTTGTTTTGATTCTCACCCATTTCCTTACCATTCCATCACTCATAATGTTTTGTCCGTAAACTTCACAGATCTCACAATAAATATCGATTAGTTTTAAACCTTTAGCACTAAGAAATCGTATAACCGCCCTTACTTCACAATCGGCAGGACTCACGATTGTCAGAGGCATCTTAAACACTCAGTAAACAACGTATACAATTAAAAATCAGACTGTAATGGCGTCAGTGCGTAGACAAGAGATGTAGGTAACCAGCGTGCATGCGCAGAACAGCGACCGTAGCACTGTGGCGGCATAATCATAAAACGGTACTTACTTAAAAAACATGCCTTGTATATGCATATTATATATTAAACAATCAATCCATATTCATTAGACTTAGCAAAAGCATTTGATAAAGTATGTCACAGGAGACTAAATTCTAAACTCCACAAAATAGGCCTCCGCCATGAAGTCATAAATTTGACAATGCAATTTCTTACCAATAGGAAGCAGGTGGTAAGAGTATTTGGAGATGGTGGATCAATTTTCTTCTCAGAATCAGTGGATGTAGAAAGCAGAGTACCCCAAGGCATGGTTTTGGGCCCAACTCTATTCAACATATATATTAATGATGCATCTTCAATCATGAAGAATAAGAAATGCTTATATGCTGATGATTCCAAAATAATTGGTCCAATTTATGACCCCCAAAGTACCAAAGACATCCACGCAGATCTTGACGCACTCTCAATGTGGGCAAAAACCTGGCGACTAGAATTTAATATCCAGAAATGCAAGGTCATACACTTCAGAGCAAACAACCCTCTCAGCCAGTATTTTATGGAATCCAATGGTGGTTATAAACAGCCACTTACAACCAGTCACTGCAAAAAAAGATCTGGGAGTCTTGGTTGATAACAAGCTCAAATTCAACTTATACACGCAGTTTGCAGTAGCCAAAGCCATCCAAACTCTCGGTATAATAAAGAGAACGTTCTGCAGTAGATCTCCAGCAGTGATTACTAAGCTCCTAAAAGACCAATCAATTCTGGAATCAGTGCAGCCACAAGCAACAAAATGCATAAGGGGTTTTCAAAATTTGCCATATTCTACCAGACTCCAGAGGCTCAATATACCATCTCTCACATACCAACGTAAGCAAGGGGATGTATTGATGACATAAAAAATTGATCAACCACAATATCATCCCTGACTTATTCCAGTTAGATAGTTTGTCAAGAACAAGAGGGCACCCCCTGAAGCTCTACCAGAAATGTGCTAATACAAGGCTGCAAAACAAATTTTTCTCCAACCATGTGGTTGGCCTATGGAATTCCCTTAGCCAGAATGCAGGTATATCCCCTAATACCGAAGCCTTCAAGTCAGCTGTTGACAGAGATTGGTGCAGCAAGCCATGGCACATAGTTTGGGATGTGCCTGATGACCAGAGTCACCATCATCATCATTGACCGGCATCTACAGGATTCGTCCTTATCACTGGCAAGTGCAATTTAAGGTAATATATATATATATATATATATATATATATATATATATATATATATATATATATATATATATATATATATATATATATATATATATATATGTATATATATATAATAATTGTCAAAAGTGATTTGAGGGAAATTTCCCCAAACACATCCAATCAAAATTTTGAGATAGCCATTTTGTCTATTATGTTTGATAAGCCCAGAAATTATATATTTGAGGATGCCAACCTCCTCTCCCCTCTACAGCCCTCAGGGAAAGCGTTGTAAGGGACCTATTGGATTGCTAATCAGAAGTTTTAGTGCCCTTTTTGAGATTCAGAGTGACGGGGGGATGGATTCCCCCCCCCCTTTACACCTCATATTTTCCCAAAATGCAACTGATAGAAATTTTGAGATGGCCATTTGTTGTTGTAGAAACTTCAAACATGCTCATTTAATTGGAATTTCAAAGGGCTAGTGCCCTTTTGAATAGTTGAAAGTGATAGGAGGGCTTCTAACCACCCCTCTCATTCCCACCTTTTCCCCAAACACATCCAATCAAATTTTTTAGATAACCATTTTGTTCAACATAAATGAAAGGTTAGGAATTTGTGTCTTTGAGGATGACAAACCTCCCAGAGCCCTAAGGGCAAGGGTTGTAAGTTATGCCTAAGGGGCATATAAGGTACAAATAGAAAAGTTGATTGTAGAAACTTTGGAGGGGGCTCCAAAGCCCCCCTGATGCCCCCTCTGATTACCAATTGTGTTGGTAATCAGAATTTCTATATATATATATATATATATATATATATATATATATATATATATATATATATATATATATATATATATATATATATATATATATATATATATATATATATATATATATATATATATATAATATATATATATATTATAAATATATATATAAATTAGGTATGTATTAGAAGCTACTGTTTGAGCAGTTTTTATGTCCAACATGAAAGTCCTTAAACTGGTTGTTTCCTTCTAAATAAACCTTTTGTGTTGTTATCCCCCTTGATACTGAGTGTTATTGAAATATTTTTCTTTGCTCTTAGGGTGAAAAATATAATAACAAACGTCTGGACGACATGATTTATCATAATGGAAATGGTCTTTTGTACCCAATTTTTTCAAATTCAGTAAAAGAACAGGAAATCAAGTGCAATATTTGCAACATTTCCGTCACTGGAACTAATTCTGCTGGAGGCACATATATATGGACAAAAACATCGCAAAGCCTTAATGGGAGGGACTACAGTTGAATCCAAGTTGAAGGGTAAGTACAATGCGAGTGTAAGTAATTTCTTTAACACCGCTGATTTTTTATTACAACTGAAACGAAAGCACATTAGTAACAGGGTAATTTTTTTTAATGAAACATTGAATAATCAAAACAAAATTTTTAATACAAAAATCATAATAGAAGTCCAAATATTTTGAATTCTTTAGAATTCCTTAACAAATTCCTATTGTAATGCATGATCTCTCAAAATATGACTCATTTATTTCTTAGAGAATTAGTACCTGATAATGGTTTTTTATTTTTAATTTTGGTGAATTTGCATTTTCGTTGTAAACAACTTTTAATCACTTCTGCAATGCCTGCCATTTATTTAGGAATTATTTTATTAAACAAATTTCCAAATCTTAAAAATTTTCAAACCTGAGGAATTTCATTGCTTTTTTTTATGGTTAAATTTTAAGATAATTTTTATAAATTGTATTATATTCATTTTTCTTTAATATTTTATTTTTTAATAAGGAATTTAACAAAGTTACAGCTTCATTTCTAACTTCATCTGATGTATTTCCAGCAGCTCTACTACCCATTAGAGTGTATAATCGTTCAGTCATTTCATTTAGTTCAGTCATTTCAATCGTTCAGTCATCAATTAGGCATACTTATCGATTTTAATGGTGAGAATGTTGGTTATGTATTGGATTTGAAAAAAGTTTAATGAAATTAAAAAAGTTTTAGTTAATGATTTTCTATTATAAAATTTTTACTATAATAAATTTTGATTAATAAAAAAACAACTGCTATACACAAGACAATACACTAGTGGTATTGGCAGTTTCTTTAAGAATATAGCTAACTCGGAATTATTCAAGACTTCCCTGAAAAATATAAAAGATGGAGCTTTATCAGTATATAATAGTATGATTAAACCTCGATTAGGTTTAGTAAAAAATAGAGGTATTGAATATGTTAAAGAATTCATCGATTTAAATAAAAAAGAATTAGATGAAGTATTTTAAAATAAAAAATCAATGAAAGAAGCTATTGGAAATAATAAAGGTATATAGATAGAAGAGGTCGAGATCTCTTAAATACGTTGATTACAGGTAAGGGATTAAAAATTTTAAAATGAAAAATTATTTGATAAATTTCTTCTCTATATAAATGGAGGCTGTTAATGAAGTTGTTGGTTTTCAGTTAACAACTTTAGTTAACTGAAAGTAAGGAGCAATATTAAAACTTAAAACAAACAGAAATTATTCCGTATATGAAAGGGGTTGTCCCCTCCTCAACGTGGCTAGGAATATACTGAAGATAAGTTCTTATGCCACTTGAAGCAAGATTATCTATAATACTAAGACAATGATAAGTGTCAATATCCAGCTTATACTGAGGAGCTGAAGACAGCAACTCAAGGCTTGATAAAGAGTCAGAATAAACTATAATATTATTTGAATTAGCAATCAAGGGTTTATTTTCCATAAGGTGTTCTAATGCCATGATTATGGCATTTAACTCTGCAGACATTATAGATACATTATTATACAATCTCTCACCTATTGCAATTTTCAGGTGAGGAAGGAAGGCACCACTTGCTACCTTCTCATTCAGTTTGGACCCATCAACAAATATTTGGAAATGGTTTTTATAAGTAATTGTATTAAATTCAGCAAATTTTTCTGGACAAAAGCAATGGGGGTTAAATCTTTAGTCCGCTTTGAGAAATCAGTATTTATTATGGGGATTGACCTATGCCATGGAGGGGATTGGGGGAAAGTAGGTGTAATAGACTTTGCGGGTACAGGGAACTTCTTCTGAATATTGGCATACTCATCTGCAATGTCTCTATACGTGGAAGACCAAATATGAGACGTATTATATCGTTTTGTATTGTTTCAATTTTTTGCATCTGGTTCTTTGCACATGCACCATAGACGATGAGCCCATAGTCAATATGGGGTCATAAATAATGTTATTGTGGGCAAAAATATACTTCTTCTTTAATGAATATGTTTATTCTTAAATGGGACGGAATTTATCATTCAACCTTAAGGTACAAATGGACTACAATTGTTATCAGTTTTTGAAAGTTGAACCTTTAACAGAAAGTTGTACCCATGTAAAGTCCCCATAAAAAAATTATATTTTTTGCTATCCTGTGAAACACAGAAAAATAAAACAAACACTTTCGTTTTGGCTATGAATTATTTCCACAATCGAGTGACTGCGTTTTGACAATGAATTATTTCCACAATTGGGAGACTGCGTTTTGACAATGAATTATTTCCACAATCAGTAGACTGCGTTTTGGCAATGAATTATTTTCACAATCAGTAGACTGTGCGTTTAAATCTCGGGTTTTTCTTTTGAGGGAACTATCCTCAAAACTCACATTCCCCTGTCGCTATGTGTTCATGTTTCTTACATAGTATACGTGGTTTTTACGGAAGTAACTATGGTTTTCTTTAAAGGAAGTTGATGTTGATTTAGAAGTAAATAAAAGTGAAATGATCAGAGGATTACTCGCTGGAAAGGGATAGTGTTGTCAAATGCTCTCTTATTGTTCAATTTATGAAGCACTTTTTAAGAATGTAAATTTTTAAATGTTTTTTTTTTTGTAAGCTTATTACTTAAGTTAATCCTTTGCACTTCTCCTTTACCAAAGGAGTGTCGTTCTTGGGCTGAATTAACCCTGTGGTATGTATTGTTTGGATAATTTTAGTTATCTCAGGCTATTTTTGATTATAGATGATTGCACTAGGCTAAGCCTAGAGACTTCATTGTCGGAAGTATCTTTATTGCGTTTGATTTGTAGATCTGTGGTGGGGATTTTCCCGAAGGAAAGTTTTTTCGTGTGTCCAGGTTCCTAGGTTTGCGCTGGACTGAAAAAATCATAAACTTAAAACCCAATGCCTTTTTTTGCTTTTTTTTAGTATCTTAAAGGCTCGGCACATGTAATTGATTTCGGGAACTGATTTGAACATCAGTGGACAAACGATGGCGGTAAGAAAAATTTGTTGAAAGAAAAATTTATTGCGCAGATTTTCAAAAAAAAAATTATGGACACAAATAGTCAACTAAAGTTTATTAATGGTTTCATCATTGATCTCAGCTCAGTAGTGGGGTCTTAACATAGACATCTCTGGCTATTTATTTGTATCCCTATTTTTTGTAATGATTATGATGAAAATCGACGCTGATTTGGAAATCTGCTATGTGTGCCCAGCCCTTTAAGGCAAAGAGTATGGCTAACTTACCATAGTTGGAACTGGCGGTTGTATTGCTAAGAAAAAGACTTTAAACGCCATGTAGCGTTTGGTAACACTTGGCATTTTTGCTCTCTAATAATAAGATTAATAAATCTAACTTGTGTAGTTGATAAACTTAGTGTAGTAATAAGAGGCTGATCTCGATTCCTGCAAAAAAAACAAAAAAAACGACTACAAATCTTGAAAAATGCCAAGTGTTACCAAATGCTAGATGGCGTTGACGGTCTATTTTGCCAATGCTAGTTTCTTATTTTTTAATTTAACCATACTTTTTAATTTATGTGTATCATAGTTTAGCCAACTGTATCATATGGTGTTAAAATTTATTTATCAGAGCAGATACTCTGTAACTGCTTTTGACTAAGTTTAATAGTCCTTTATTATTTTTTCTATTGAGCTTCATGAGCGGGTGTTTGCAAAAAGAGAGGTGGTAAAGAACAATTTTTCATGTTCTATTACGGTAGTTGTAGCCTTTAATTTTGGTTCTATCTATCCTGGGTTGTTCTAGCTAAATTTACTGAGGATAGACCGGTCGTATGAAGTCAAAGGTTATTTTCTGTAACAAATAAGTTTGGGGACTGCGCGAGAAATAATAACAAATATGGTGTGTATCAAAGAGGATCGCTGATTTGATCAAACGATAGAACAGGACGATTAACTGTACGTTTTTAATATAGCTCTTGATCTATTTTGACTTGAATGCCTTTTGATTTTGAACGGCTGAGAACTTTCAGGAGGTAGGTAAGGCACCATTTAGGGCATGAAAAGTGAACAAATGTTTGAAGAATGTCCAAGTGATGAGGTTATAAAAATTGTTGAGAATATTAAATCAGATTCTGCTGGGATTGATGGGGTAAATCTAAGGATATTTAAAGCTATATTGATGCATCTACTTCCTTCCTTGCTTCAATTATTATTATATCCCTGACAACGGACACCTTCCCAGATGCCTTGAAACAAGCTAAAGTAATACCTCTGTTCAACGGAGGTTTGAATCAGATATAGGTAACTGGAGACCAATCTCAATATCACCGTTGTTCACCAACGCCTTTATGGTCATCTTACGAAGCATGGTACAATCTTTCGTGGAAACGACATAGTGATGTTGTTGCAACGAAAGTTGCCCAAGGAGTTGGAGCAATTCGACATTTTAAGAAATTTTTACCATCACAAATTTTATTACTTTTTTATAATGCTTTAGTCCACCCATACATTTCATATGGATGCGTGTTGTGGTCAAGCAATTTTTATTCAAATTTTAAACGAGTATAATTACTTAGAAAAAGTCAGTGACACTGAGGCATGTTATATAATAAAACTTAAAGTGCTTAATGTCGGGCAACTACGTGACTACCAAGCAGGAATATTCTCAGATCAGTGTTGGGATTTTATCAGTCCTGAGGTATTTCATGGTTTTTACAGAGAAAATAAATCACTTCATAGTTATAGTGCCCGCAATGCTGACAATCTAGTCATTGAATACAGAAATGGAACTAGAGCATTGGTAAGAGGGGGATAGTTACCCTCCAATCACTTTCACCTATTAAAAAGGGTATTAGCCATTTCAATTTTCAATTGAATGAGTCCTTTTTGAAGTTTTTACAACAACGCTTTCTATAAAAAAATTATATGTCCCCAGGACATAACTTACAACCCTCGCCCTGAGGGCTATGTGGGTTTTTTTCATAATTACTGACCTAATGTCGAGAACCTACATCTACGTTGACCAAAATGGATATCTCAAAATTGCATGTGTTTGGGGACCTGGTGTGCGTGAGAGGGGGTTAGTTGCTCTCCAATTGCTTTTGACTATTAATAACGGAACTCACCCTAGCAAGGAACCCTAGACGTAGCCATGGTAGACTTTTATATTACCCAGCGGACTCGGAAAAAAAGTGTCGGCAAAAAAGTCATCACGTCCCCCCCGTTAGTGGCGGGGTGTTGGGGGGGGGGTATCATCCTCAATTTCAAAAACCTTCAACTGTATTAAAAAAAACTGATATCTCAAAATTGTGATTGAATTTTTAGGGAAGTGGTGGGCGTGAAAGGGAGTTAGTTGCCCTCCAATCACTTTTGAGCATTAAAAAGGGGAACACTAGCTCGGTGAATATCCAAGATAATGAGCCCTTTTTGATGTTGCTACGACCCTTGTTTCTGTAAAAACCTTATATGACTCAAGGCATAACTTACAACCTGTGGCATGAGGGAAGTGGGGGTTTGTCATCCTCAAACACATAATTTCCAGAACTTTCAACTACGTTGAACAGAATGTATGTTTCAAAATTATGATTTAATGTGTCTGGGAAAAGGGTGGGCGTGAGAGGGGGGTCAACTGCACTCCAATCACTTTCAACTATTAAAAAGGGCACTAGCTCTTTCAATTTCCAATCAAATGAGCCCTTTTTAAAGTTTCTACGACTGCTTTCTATAAAAAACCTTATATGCCCCCAGGGCATAACTTACAACCCTTGCCCTAAGGGTATCATCCTCAAAAACTCAATTTCTAAAATTTTCAACTGCAAATAACAAAATGGATATCTCAAAATTTTGATCGCATGTGTGGGGAAATGGTGGGCGTGAGAGGGGGTTAGTTGCCCTCCAATCACATTCGACTTTTAATAAGGGCACTAGCCCTTTTAATTTCCAATTGACTGAGCCCTTTGTTAAGCTACTTCGACCCGAATTAAAATAAGAACCTGCTATGCCCCCCAGGGCCTAAATTCCCACCCTTGCACGGAGTCCGGTGGGGGGGGGGGTCCTCCTCAAACGCATAATTTCTTGATGTTTCAACTACGTTGAACAAAATGACTGTCTCAAAATTTTAATTGGATGTTTTTGGGGAAATGGTGGGTGTGGAAGTCGTGTTAGTTGCCTTCTAATCACTTTCGGCTATTAAAAAGGGCACAAACCATTCCAATTTCCAATCGAATGAGTGCTTTTCGAGCTTTCTACGACAACTCCTTCGATACGAAGTGCCCTGGTTTAAGACCAACCCCCCAAAAAATAATAAATAATACATTGTGCCAACATCGTTCTTGCCCTGCCTAATGAATGAAAATTCGAATGAAAAATATAATGAAGGAAAATATGTTATATGTCAATTTGTCACTCCAAAAAATATCTATAATAGGTCTAAATATAACATGGGTATATATAGTTCTATATGCGGCCCGCGGAGTTATGGTGCATTTCCAAAGTGGCCCGCAAGATAATTTGGGTTCGCTACCCCTGGCATAGAGAGTAGTTTCAGTATTTTTTCCAAGAAACCTGCTAACATAGGCTTAGAATTCAATTCCAGCAAGAGTGAGGTAAGTGTTTTCAACTGTAACCAGAAAAAATCAGAGCCTGTCACTTTTACACTAGTTAGCAATACAGTTACTGCAATAGTTTTAATGAATTGTCTTGGTTTGTCCATTGGATCTAATATTAAAGCTACCTGGCCTTCTCTAATAAATGATCTTAAACAGAAAATGAGAATGGCATATGGTTTTTTTATTTATTCAATCTAATATTTACCGGGTTTTTTAAGGCAAGAATTTAGAAATCTTCCCCCCCCCCCCCATGTTTTAGCCCTGTCACCTTTCTGGCCCATTGTTACTTTTGATGAGAAAAACACAATCCGTAATATGTTTAATAGTTTGCAAAATACACGGTAAGCCTCCTCCTTTGGTGAAGAAACCGACAGATATCAGCACGTTATGGACTCAATGATTGCTTGTCTGTTATATCAATCAGGAGGGAGAAATTCCTAAAGCCTTTAGACTCTGCGCATAGTATGTACAAAGCAGTAGTCAGCAGTTCGAAAATATCTTTTTTTTATGTAAACTCTTTCCCCCTAGCTTTCTGCTGTTAATTTTTTCTTCTCTTTCTTCATCTTTCTTAGCTAGCGATGTATTAATTTAGCTTGTTCATTCATTAATTGTGTCTGCTGTTTTATTTTCATTTTTCTTTTCTCCATTCCTTGCTGTCTTTGTTCTTTTAAATGTAGGCAATGAAATTCATTCATTCTTTCATTTCTGGCAGAATCTATAATGCTTATTGCTAATAAGCATTTTGACAAAAGACATACGTAAAGGCTTGCAGCCATCCATCTTCAGAGCTTTGTTTCTTAATAGACAGTCACTTGTTAAATGTTTGAATGCTGTATTGTCCTTAAAGTAAGTTAATTTAAAAAAAAAAGTTCCATGTTGGGATATACACAGGAGATAATATGGAAATGGCTGCTATCTGGCTTTTGAAGAGGGATGACGGGAGCAGAATTCGCAGTCTTGCAAAGGCTCGAGAGTGAAAGCAGACCAGAAGAAATATGATAGAGGACTGACTTGTTCAACGTACAGTGCTTAAAGACAGCATTTGGATTGGAATGTGCTGAACTTTCTGAGCAGAGTAGCTGACAGGCTAAGGGTGGATTTTGTGCATTGAAGGAAATTAGACACTACTTTGGTGTTGTCGCAAAGACGTGAAAATTTGGCAAAGGCCTTAGCACAAGCCTCAGTCTTAGCCTGTGATATTGGACTCTAACCTCGTCAGTCTGGAGAAAGAGGATGGTTTGACGTTCTCCAGACGTGAAAACTTTCGACGTGAAAGACGTGAAAACTTTTGATGTTGGCAAGAGCTCCATACGAACTCTCCACTGCTCTTTATGGAAGTATTTTGGAGTTGGGAGCAGAATTTTTTTTCGTATTGTTGCCGATATTGGCAAACCATACAAACACATTGATACTTTCATGGATTCTTCTCAATGGTCTCTGCTCAGAGAGAGAGACCAGTGTTGATAAAATCTAATATAATTGTAATATGCCTTCATAGCCTTGTCAGGACCTTTTTTGAGAAGGGTTTTTCAATTCTGGGTTCTCAGAAGACTATTTCAATCTACTCTATAGCATTATCGAATAAACTACTCATGTTTGTTTGGGTTGGAATGTTAAGGCACATTAGGGCCCATTCATGTGTCATAATTAACAAGCTTCTCAAGTTTATAGGATAGAGACGGGTCATGCAAGTGAGTTCACTTTAGACAGTTATTTTATTTTGAAGCCACATTTTGTGGTGGATATTGAAATTGCCATTTAAAATGGTGACTGAATTTGGGAGATTTAATCACGTAATCAACAGAGGCTTCAAGGTAGCTGACTATCTTATAATTTGGAGGAATATACATTTTAATAATAATCACAAACTTATTTGGGAGTTTCACCTTGACCCAGAGTGTCTCTTTAACCAATTAAAGATACCTATCAAACGTCATTATTATGTAGGAAGCTTGATGCTTCCTACATTACGGTTACCGTGAACGGATCTGTCTTTGTAGTCTAGGAACAAGCAAAAAGTTGTTCACATTTAATCAGTCCAATCCAAGGCGCATTTACTTTTGACTGTGGAACCAGGTAGAAAGACACTTTAGCCACGTGGTTAGCCAACAAAGCAACAAGGTAATCCAGGGATCTGTGCACTCCATAGATGGAGAATGGAGCCAAAGCTTAAACCCAGTGTTAACAATGGACTAAAAGTTACAGGTTTCACAGAATTGGTTCAGTATGTTGCATAATATATTTATGACAAATTATCATTATGGAATGTTAAGTAGTTTCAGATTTAACAGGATCATTTCAGTATTTTATTATTTCTTTTTTAGTTGAAGAAAGATGCATTAGAGTCCTAGATGATAAAACGTTAGAAATTACCCCTCCTGGTAGTAGCCTAGCTGTCCGATCGCAAACGCAAAATGCAAAGGTTATGCAGTATGCATTCACAAAAGTATTTGATGAAACTGTAAGTTTGTTTTTCTCATATTTTTTGTCGCACTTTTTGTAACTTGATCCCTTCCTCCCTGTTATTTTGTTTTACAGATGTCTCTGTTTCCTGAAGCAAATGTCTAATTAGTGTTACTTAGGGTTCTGACCGGAGGAACTTCCTACTACTCCTGGTTAAGTAAGATATTTGTTTTTCTTTGACTTGCTGTACATAATGCCTCTTAGGTACTTTTTTTTTTTTTTAGGATTACAATTTTTCCCTCGTTTCTTATCGAATATGCTCCTTATAACCATGTAGAATTATTTTGTGTCCCCTTTGAATAGGTAAAACAAATTAATGCTAAAACAGTTAATTAAGTACGGTCTTGGCATTTACTTGTGCAGAAATCCTTTCCAAAATCACACCTAAAGATTCCTTCTGATCACTCCAGCTATTCTTACTCACAATATTAGTTTAGAGTCTTAGTGCTAGCGTATAAAAAGTTTTTAAGTTAAAATTGAAAAATAAAACTATATATCATCTGATTAGGTGTAAGTTTCGTTATTTAGGCGTAAGTTCACATTTTCTGTCAGATATATAGGTCCTAAGGTTTGGGATTCTCTTTCAGTGAGCATTTGAGCGGAGGAGCACCTTGGTTTGTTTAAAAGAAAAATGAAATATTTTATTTTGGGTCTTGGTTCATAGATTTTTTTTTTGTGATTAGAGATTGGTCATAATTTGGTTATTTATTTATTATTATTTATTTTGATTTTTGTTTGTTTTGTTCGTTTGTAAAGAGTTCTGTTTGTTAAGTGTTTGTTATGTATGTGGTTGCCCAGTATCAATTGCTTTTATGTCTATCTTTGTGCAGCCACTTGGATTAATGTTTTGTGTTATATCATTTTGTGATAAACAGAATTAAATTGAATCTTATCTAAGCTGTGCTTAGATGTTTGTAATTTATTCAAGGCCATACAGAACACTTCAAGTTTAAAAATGAAGAAACGAAAACAGAAAGAAGCCTAATGGCCTTGTATAGCTGCCTCTCTTACAATGGGTGGACCAGTTTAAACCTCGTTAGCGAAGATTGTTTATTTTAATCAGAAGATTGTATCTCTTCTCAGCTTGAAAGCTTCTCACTCAGACTCAGACAAATCATATGAATACAGAAGAACTGGCAAAAACAACAACGAAAAAGAAAAATCACAATGAATAATCATTTGCGAGTCAATAATTTAACTGTAAAAAGTAAATTAAAAGTCAAAAAGGAACGAAATATATATATATATATATATATATATATATATATATATATATATATATATATATATATATATATATATATATATATATATATATATATATATATATATATATATATATATATATATATATATATATATATATATATATATATATATATATATATATATATATATATATATATAATTTGACTGCATAAAGTCAAGAAAAAAATTAAGAAGATAAAAACTGGTCAAACAGGAGGAGGAGACAAAAATAAGAAATAAAGAGAACGAAAAATAAATATCGATAAAAAATACTGATTTATCTTTTTTATGGGGCACTAGGGTATGGGCTCCATTCTCTGTAGAAAAAATTGCTTTCATTAATACATATAACAATCTATAAGATGTTTATGCTCAGTTTTCTTCCAACCAGTTATTTTGGATGTCTTTAAACTATGTTTTTTGGCCTTTTCTCTCTAGTGGATTTATTTCCTAAACATATCCAGTCAAAATTTTGAGACGAGTATTTTGCTCACCATAGTAAAACGGTCCAGCAACTCAGTCCAAAGGGATATTGGACATGTCAACCTCCCACAATTATGCAATTGGCCCAGTATGCTACATAACTAAATGCTACTTTAAAACTAAATAAAAAAGTGTTGTATTTGCGGTTGCCAATAAGACACTTAGGCAATATATTGAGAACAGCTAGGAAATTAAGTTGAAGCTTTTTTGGGGCTACTACTGTTACTACTTCTGCGCCAGGTGTTCGAAGAGCATAGATATAATAACTAGCCTAATAGCGCATAGTAAATTTTAGTGTTAATTATTAACACTATTATAATAGTGTTAATTTTAACACTATTATAATAGTGTTAATTTTAACACTATTATAATAGTGTTAAATAATAGTGTTAATTTTATTATGTACCTGTTTTGATCAACATATATTGATTTGTGTAACCTGGTTCTTCAAGGAAAGGATAAAACTTTGTTTCTATTATATTATAGTTACATTTCAGCTAATGCTAGAGACAGACTAAAAAATCTAAAGGTGGCGGCATCATAAAAAAAAATTAAATAGGAAAAGAAAGATTTTTTTTGTAAAAGCATATTATCTTAATAATATTCTATTGAAACAATTAAATGTAGGGCAGCCCAATTCCGCCCACCAAACCAAACATTTATGATTCACACAGATGTGAGGTTCTAAGAAGCATCATAAATAATGAAGTTAAACGCATTTAGAATTTTCTAAACTTTTAAAGATAGCCCAAAACTGAAAGGAACAGAGTCGTGTTTTTTTATACAAAAACAGTTATATTTAAAACGTCAATTTATAATTTATTGCGGCTATTATTCATGTTTGTTTGAGACTTGTGAAAAAAATAGTTTAGTTACAGGTAACCAGTCATAAATAATAATTCATAATAAAAATTTGGTCTTCTTTTAAGTTTTAGCACTGTTTTTTCTTTTCTTTTTTTATCACTTCCTTACATCTCTTGTATCTTCAATCGATTGACGTCCTTTTTCTCTTCTAGGTTGAATTTCAAGCTGAATTTTGAATCAAAGAGCTGAGCAGTAATTCGCAGCAATTCGCAGCAAACTCTGTGGAAGCCTGTTTACTGTTGCCGTCTTTCTGTGTAATGGCGTTCATTTTTACATAGAAAGTCGTTGCAATAGAACAGGCTTCTCATAATCTAAAAATTTAAAAAAAAATCAAGGGTTCTCAACCTTAAATTTATTAAGTTCTCAGTAAATTTGTTTATGCTTCTTTCTCTCCCCTTTTTACAATTTAAAAGAAATAGAACCCTTAAAATTGTTTGTAATAAATTATCTTTTTTGCTCACCCCTTCGATAAACGAATTACTGCTCATCCAAGCTCTTCTTCTCCTTGTACGGCCTCTGCTCCTCAGCCATGAAACCGCTTCCTGAGTCAACAAACAAGAGAAAAAAAATCATTTTGAAAAAAGGAACATTTTGTTTTCCTTGTATTTTAATAAAAATTCAGCAACTAGAGTAAAACTTTA
Source organism: Artemia sp. Qi Xiang Cuo (assembly GCF_049724085.1). NCBI lineage: Eukaryota > Metazoa > Arthropoda > Branchiopoda > Anostraca > Artemiidae > Artemia > Artemia sp. Qi Xiang Cuo. The sequence continues at coordinate 74,933,038 of NC_142796.1, read as the reverse complement.
TTATTTGGTTTTCTTATCGCTTATCATATACTTACTACTTCAAGTTCCTAGAGTCAAGTATTATTTAAGGGACACTAATAAAAAGATCGAATGAGTTGGAGAGAATCCTAGAATCTTGCTCAGAATCCTAGTTCTGAAATTCGTCATTGGAAAATATTAGAAAAAGAAGTGCCACATATTTGCGATCATTAATCTATGCTGCTTTATTAATAACCTCAGTTTAACCACACTTCTTGGTTCATTGTGTTACAGGTTAAAAAAAGAAATAAAAGAAAATCATAAAGAAAAATCAAGAAACACAAATTTTGAATTATGTTACAAGCTCTTTGAACCAATATTCATTTTAAAACAAATATTTAGAATAACAGATATACAACGACTCTTGGTTTTTGGGAGTTATTCCTAATGAGGGAGGATGAGACGGCTAGGACAATTTTTATGGATGAAGCATGACAGGTTGCCCTCTCCTTAAAATCTTGCTCTTTACGCTGAAGTTTGACTATTTATCCCAATTTTTTAATAACAACTCCTTAAACAAAAGGGCCGTACAATAAGAATAGGAAGCTTATCTAAAAATGAAAAAAAAATTCACCCGAAAATTAAAGGTATTGAGGAGGGGAACAATCCCTTAATACAAAAAATTATTTATGTCTGTTTTGAGCCTTAATATTGCTCCTAACTTTCATTTGACAGAACTTGTTTTTTTTTTTTTTTTTAATATAAATTTTAAAAGAAACGGAGATAGGTAAGGAAGAAAATACTTATGGTGTAATTTTTGAACGTTCTAAATGAAAATTAACTAAACTGTACAAATGAGGAATAATTGATTATTAAAAGACTCAATTTTGAACATAAATCGGAACATTGGAACTATATTTAACTGCAATGGAATGATTTCTAAGAAAATAAAAGCCTTTAGTTTAACCACAACGAACTTGAATTAGGAGGTTCTTTAATCATTGGTTTAAATAAAAGTACAAATAGGAATAAAATCCTTTTAATAGACAGTGATGATGATAAGAGATTCACAAAAATACCAGATATTTCGGTCACATATGCGGTGACCGTCATCACCCACGGAATGGGTGAGAGTAATACAGCAGAGGACTCCAGTAATTGCATAAATAATTAGGAGCATTTGTATTATTGCCATCGACAAATAAAGTTAGCTGAAGAAGCTTTATGGACGTGCTTCATTTTTTAAACTATTTATAGTTTAGTGCACTATGTTTCGAAATTGATATTTATGTTAGAGAATACCCACTGAATGTTTTACTATTCTTTTTTCCAGTAATGAGAATTGCGGGAGAGTGCGTATACAGTAATCCCAATAATTAGAGGAAGACCGTTTGCTTTCTAAGCTTTTTTTAAATCTGATTAATGAACTTCATAATTGAAGCTTGTCGTGGTTAAACTAATGACTTTTATTTTCTTAAAAATCCTTCCATTGCAGTTTAATCTAGTTCTCATGTTTCGTTTTATATTCAAAATTGAGACTTTTATTAATCTATTATCCCTTCTTTGTAAAGTTTAGTTAATTCCCATTTGGAAAGTTCAAAAATTACACCAGAAGTAATTTCTTTCTTACCTATCTCCTTTTCTTTTAAAAGTTATATTTAAATAAAACGAGTTCTCTCATCTGAAAGTTAGGAGCAATATTAAAACTCAAAACGAACAGAAATTATTTCGTGTATTAAGGGTTGTCCCCCTCCTCAATACCTTTAATCTTCGAGCTAAAATTTTTTGCACTGGCCGGCCCTTAGGTGTCAGGAGTTGTTATTGAAAAAATTTGGATAAATAGTCATTTTTCAGCGTAAAGAGCAAGATTTTAAGGAGAGGGCAATCTGTCATGCTTCATCCACAAAAATTGTCCTATCCGTCTCATCCTTCCTCTTTATGGATGATTCCCCAACCCCAAGAGTCGTTGTATATATTTTATTCTAAACATTGGTTTTTAAATTAATATTTGTTCAGAGTTTGTACCATAATTCAAAATTTGTGCTTGTTATTTTTATTTTTTGAGGGAAGCGATATTGGATTTAACCTGTAATACAATGTACCAGCAAGCATAAAGGGGTTTACTAATCTTAAGTATAAGTATCTGCAGAGAAAAATATCTTTGACGAGGCATTCCAAATCTTTTATAGTTTTTACCTTTTATGATGTATTTGGCCAGTCCTCGACATTTAACTTTCTTAAACTTTTTTAGGTCGTCAAAACAAAGTTTCTGAGTAAATCTGTTATCTTCAGATAATTGACATCCTTTTTCTTTTCTAGGTACCGTAATAAAATAGCTGGGTAGCAGTGTTACCAACACCTCAAAACAAAATGCATGAAAAATGTACCTTATCTCAATTTTTTTTTGTTTTTTAAGCTTCGCGTAACACGCGGATCGTCACTGACGTTAAGTACTATCCATGAAAATTTTGTACAAGACACTTTTTCCTTCTCCATTTCCTTGTTTTACTTTCTCTTCTAATACAGTACATTACTCCTGACAGTGGCTGAACACCCTTTTAAAAATCTGGACACAAATAGTAGTGTTTAGTTTAGTTTCATACCTCCTCTAGTTGACCTGAAACAGAAAACTTGATACCATTTGCAAAAAATTTGTTTACTTTCTTTGACGGCTTGGATACACTTACGCTATTTTGATTTGGCTAAATTTTAAGAGCAGAAGTAGCCCCGAAAGTTTGAGCATATTACCCTTAGTCGTTCTTGGGATACTGCTGAGATGCCTTATTGGGAATAAGCATTAACACAGTTCATTTTTATTTAATCTAAAGGCAAAATCTAGTTTTTAAACATAATGGGTGAATGCGAGAGTGGGCGTGGGAGAGGGAATAGTTGCCCTCCAATCACTTTCCACTAGTAAAAAGGGCATTAGCCATTCCAATCGAATGAACCTTTTTCGAATTTTCTACGACGACTCCTTCGATACGAAGGGCCCTGGTCTAAAGGAAAAAATATAATGTATTGTGCCAACATCTATCTTTACTTACGCAGCGTGATTGCGCTGTCTATGATAATTTCGGTTCGTTTTAAGTTTTAATGTTGCTCCTTACTTTCAGTTGAAACAACTAGTTTTTTTGTTTAACCACTGATACAGGAACAGCCCAATATTTACATGAGTCTGCAATTTGCCTGAAATAGGTCATCTTTCCTGTTTCAGAATCTGAGTAATCAAATGCAGACTGAAACCTTTTGTCAACTCATTCAGAAGAGAAGAGGCACTCAAGTTCACAGCATTCACCTAACTCAGTGGTTAGCAGCTATTTTAGTTAAGAGACTTAAATATAAACAACAGGACGATTATTTAATATCTGACAATAATATATGTTCATTAATGTATCAAATCTATATCATTGCTTTAGACCTTGACTCAATTGCAAGTGCCCCACCCGCAATTACCCCCATCCACAACCACCTTGGGTGGTTGACTTTATTTTTATTCCACTAGATTTCCAACTATCACTAATCCAAATGTCATTATAGTTTTTTTTTTTAGTCTTTCATTTTCAATCGGTAAGACTTGATACATAGAAAGATGTTTTTATCGACCTTTGGTCGATAAAAATAGGTGACTACTTGTCTGTCTCTTATCTTGACTGTGCTGAACAGATCAGGGTGAAATGAAATATTTGTTGATGGAAGAATACAAACATAGGTACAAAAATACTGAATTGTACCATAATTTTATAAAATGTACCATATTTTGTGGGATTTGTACCAGTAAAGGTGAAATGTACCAAAATGGTACAATTGTACCACGTTTGGCATCACTGCTGGGTAGTAAATTTGTATAACTGCTTCTGTAAATCTGTAAAACAATTGTCCAAGCGTAAAACGACCAAAAATCACCATCAATAAATAAGTGAAACACAAAAAGAACAGAAATTACAATAAATACAGAGCCAAACTCAAAAGGAGCAAAACATGAGTGGAACTGACAGCCCCCATGCCCTCTTAGTACCAAAACCTATTTGCACTTTACTGAAAACAAAATGCTTCAAAAGTATTTTCACTTTTTTTAGTTTAAAAAAACTGACAATCTAATATCATTGTTTTTTTTTTAGTTAAGGGCAAATTGTGTTCTTGTCTTGAGAAGGCATGGGAGTTGTCAACCCTGCTCATGTTAATTTTTACTTGTTTTGAGTTTGACTCGGTTATTTATTACAATTTCTGCTTGTTTTTAGTTTTATTTATTTATTGACGATGATTTGTGGCTGTTTTATGGCTGTAAAATAGTATGACTTTATTTCTGCTCATTTTTGGTTTAATGGAGCTCTTCTTTTCTTTGAAAAACTTAATTTGTGGAAAATATCTTTTAATTAATTTTTGTTCGTTTTTATTGACATAGTTTTTTTGTGGAATTTTTTTTTATATATATTTTCCTTTTTTTCTATAGAATCCATGGTTTGGCTTACCATTTGTATGTTGGGCAAACTTTTTCAACTATTTTTAATCGTAACACAAATGGTATTGTTTAATTTTGTTTTATTCCTCTTCAAGTTGACCTGAAAAAAATAAAACAATACCATTCCCAAAAATTCTATCTATGCTCTTTGACATCCTGGATTCGTTTCGCCTCATTTGATTTATTTAAATTATAAGAGCAGAAACAGTTATAGTAGTAGCCTAAAAGTTCTAACAAAGTACCCCCCAGTCGTTCTGAAGACATTGCTGAGGTTTCTTATTGGCAACCATACACAAAGTGCCTTTCGATTTCGTTTTAAAGCATAGTGGGCAAATTACATAGCTGTGGAGGGTTGATATATCCAATATTCCTAGAGACATAATTACTGGACCTAGAAACATAGGGCTGCTTGTCCTCCAATCACTTTTGACTATTAAAAAGGGCACTCAAAGTTTTTATTTCCAGTTAAATTAGGTCCTATAAAAGTGTAAATTATATTTCTAGCTAGTATGGAGTGGAACTGCCTATTATTTTGCTTACATGTTCAATTGAATACCTGAATATAAATAATTTTTTTCTTTGAATTGAAACTCCCTGACCGATCCGAAAAAATTTCGCCTTAATACCTTTAGTGCTATTATTTAAAGTAACTGTAGTGGTGGTTCAATAGTATACGCATAGCACCTTCTGGCTAGTTCATAATTTGCCACAGCTTACCCTTAAACCAGTGGCGTAATTTCATCAAAATCATAGGGGAGGGGGGCAAAGTTGAAGCCAATTTTCCCATATCAAATGAAAATGGCAGTAAAAACTAAATAATAAGCCATTTGGTTCTATTTAGTAGTATAAAGGTACTTTATAGTGTTATAAAGATAGATATAAACTAAAAAAAATGAACTGTTTCTTTTGATGCTTGAATTATGCAGATTAGTTTTGACAAGATTTGGAAGAAACTAAATGGGGGGGGGAGGACAAACCGAGGCCTGGGAGGGGTAGTTACAACTCCTGCCCCCTAGCAAATTACGCCCCTGCCTTAAAGGTCTAGCTTAATAATTTAAGCCGTTCTTGAAATTTTGCTTTGTCACCTTTTTGAAAATCTACTTACTCATAGTTCGATTTGGTTTAGTTCAACACCCAACTAAATATTCCTGGAAATCAACTACACTGAACAAAATGGCTCTCTAAAATTTTTGATTAGATGTGTTTGGGAGAATATGGGGGGTTAGTTGCCCTCCAATCACTTTCGACTATTAAAAAGGGCACTAGTCACTCCAATTTCCAATCGAATGAGCCCTTTTCGAAGTTTCGACAACTCCTTTGATACAAAGTGCCCGGGGATGAAAAAAAAATAGATTGTGCCAACATCGTTCTTTATTTTGGCAGCGTGATCGTGCTGCCTATGATTTATACAACAACTTTCTATATAAACCTTATATGCCCCCAGGGCACAACTTACAACCCTCTCACTGAGGGCTCTGAGGGGGTTATCATCCTAAAAGACCTAATTTCCAGAACGTTCAACTTTGTTCAACAAAATAGATTTCTCAGAATTTTGATTGAATTTGTTTGGGAAAATGGTGGTCGTGAGAGGGGCGTTAGTCGCTATTCAATCACTTTCATCTATTAAAAAAGGCACTAGCCCTTTCAATTTCCAATTGAATGAGCCCTTTTGAAGTTTCTATTACAACACTTTCAATAAAAACTTATGTGCCCTCAGGGCATAACTTACAACCCTTGCCCTGAGGGCTTTGGGGGGAGGGGTTGTCATCCTTAAAGACCTACTTTTCTAAACTTTCAACTACGATGAAAAAATGGCTATATACAAATTTTGGTTTGATGTTTTTTGGGATAAGGTGGGCGTGAGAGGGGGGTTAGTTGCCCTCAAATCGCTTTCGACTATTAAAAATGGTACTAGCCCTTTGTATTTCAAATCGAATGATCCCTTAATTCAAGTTTCTACGACAAAGATTTCAATAAAAACCTTTTATACCCCCAGGGCATTAATTATAACCCTTGCCCTGAAGACTGTGGGGGGGGGGGGAGTGTCCTGCTAAAAGTTATAAGTTCAATAATTTTTAACGGCGTGGGACAAATTGGCGATCTAAAAATTTTTAATGGATGGGTTTGGGGAAATGGTGGGAGTGGAAGGCGTGTTAATTGCCTTCCAGTCACTTTAGACTATTAAAAAGGGCACTAGCCCTTTCGATTTCCAATCGAATGATCCCTTTTTGAAATTTCTACGACAAAGTGCTCTATAAAAACTTTATATACCCCCAGGGCATAACTTACAACCCTTGTCCCGGGGGTTGTGGGGGAGTGTCTTCCTCAAAATCCTAATTTCTATCTTCAAATAAACCCCGATTAAAAAATTGGATATCTAAAATCTTTGATTGGTTGGGCGTGGGGGAATGATGGGCGTGGGGGGGGGCTAGGTGCCCTCCAATCACTTCCGACTATTAAAAAGGGCACTGGTCATTTCAATTTCCAATCGAATGAGCCTTTTTTGAAGTTTCTACGACGCCTTCTATAAAAACCTTATATGCTCCCAGGGCATAACTTACAACCCTTGCCCTGAAGGCTGTGGGGGAGTGTCCTCCTCAAAATCATAATTTTTATCTTGAAATCAACTACGTTGAACAAAATGGCTATCTCAAAATTTTGATTGGAGGTGTTTAGTGGAATGATGGGAGTGGGGTCGGACTAGTTGCCCCCCAATCACTTTCGACTATTAAACAGGGCACTAGCCCTTTGAATTTCCAATTGATTGAGCCTTTTTTGAAGTTTCTACGACAACGCCTTCTATAAAAACCTTACATGCCCCCAGGGCATAACTTACAACCATTGTTCCGAGTTTTGTGGGGGAATGTTCTCCTCAAAAACATATTTTCTATCTGGGAATCAACTACACTGAACAAAACGGCTACTTCAAAATTTTGATTGGATGTGTTTGGGGGAACGATGGGCGTGGGGGGGGGGGCTAGTTGCCCACCAAACACTTTCGACAATTAAAAAGGGCACAAGCCCTTTTAAATTCTAATCGAATGAGCGTTTTTTGAAGTTTCTACGACGCCTTCTATAAAAACCTATAATTCCCCAGGGCACAACTTACAAACCTTACCCTGACGGCTGTGGGGGAGTTTCCTCCTCCAAAACATTGTTTCTATCCGGCAAGCAACTACGTCTAACAAAGTGGCAATATAAAATTTTGAGTGGATTTGTTTGGGAAAATGATTGGCGTTGAAGGGGTGTTAGTTGCCCACCAATAACTTGTAACTATTAAAAAGGGCATAAGCCACTCCAATTTCCAATTGAATGAGCCCTTTTCGAAGTTTCTAAAACAACTTCTTCGATACGAAGTGCCCTGCTCCAAGGAAAAAAAAATAATAAATGATACTTTGTGCCAACATTTTTCTTATATACCCTCAGGGCATAACTAAAACCATTGCCCCGAGGGTTGTGGGGGAGTGTCCTCCTAAAAACTATCTGGAAATCAACTACGCTGAACAAAATGCCTATCTCAAAATTTTGATTGGATGTGTTTGGGGGAATGATTGGCTGGGGGGGGGTAGTTGCACTCCAATCACTTTTGACTATTAAAAAGGGCACTAGCCACTCCAATTTCCAATCGAATGAGCCCTTTTCAAAGTTTCTTCGACAACTCCTTCAATACGAAGTGCCCGGGTATGGAGGAAAAAAAATAACAAAAAAACAGTGTGCCCACATCGTTCTTTACTTAGGCAGCGCTATCACGCTGCCTATGAAAGGAGACAAAACCCAAACTCTTCTTTGTAGAGATTTTTGTTCGTTTCAACCTGGATTTGCATACTCAGTTTAAGTTTCACTGGTTTTAAGATTTTTTGTACTCCTTTATATTAGTAACTATTGTTTGTTTGTTTGCTATGACTGTTTATTTAATTTCTGTTCGTTTGGGTTTCGTTTATGCCTCAATAGCAAGATATTTTTGTTCGTTTTAAGCTTCATTTGCAAATTAAACTTACGATTTACTTGTTTTGAGATTTATTTATTCATTTATATTAATACCTGTTGTATGTTTTTTTGCTAGGATAGTTTATATAATTTCTGTTTTGGGTTTTGTATATTCTTTAGTAGTAATTTCTGATTGTTTTGAGTTTGAATTATTGCAGGTTTCTATTTTTTCTGATCTTAAGTTTAATAGGGCCTTTAATTTTCTTTAGAAAAATTCTTTTTCGGAAACTTTTTTTAAATTAATTTCTGTTCGTTTTTTTTTGCCAAAGTTTCAAGTTTTTCAAAACTCCCTATTTCAGAAATTTATTTTTTATTGCAAAATAGAAAACAACAAAGAGAGGTAAAACTCAATGAAAAGACAACAAATAAGGCTGCAGCCAGTAGAGAGAAAAAATGAAAGACGAAAACAACGTTGATATTTGGCCTTTATGCAAGCTAGGCGTCCTCAGCAAAAGATAAACAAAGAAATAAAAACTAAACAAACAAAAAACACCAACAATATTAATATAATTGTCTCACCGGTCCACGTAGGGACAAGAAGCTATTAGAGTTACTTCGATGAGAACACCAAAGCAACCACTGTATATATAATTAGCAGTATGATCTTTCCCTATCTCACCCATTATAAAAACACAGACACAGGTACGAGTGCTCCAGAGAACGTATAAACATAAGCGACATTAGATCTTTTCACGGGTAGACAAGTCAGGATTCTCTTGAACACGAAACTTGGCTTCAACGTTGGAACACTAAACTTTGAAGAAACTAATTTTAAATTAATTTATTCCAATACATATATGAAAATCGGTAATTAGTAGTGCAGTGTTATTATTACATATTTTTCCAAATATAAATGTTTTTACTTTTATAACTTTAATACATCAAATAATTTTAACATTTTGATTACTAAATATCAGTATATGCATATTAAACTGACAATGCACATTCATTTGTATTTTTTCAGTAAAGTGCAAATTTTGTTCTGGCTTTGGTAAGGCATAGGGGTTTTGCGCCTAACTTATGTTAATTTCTGCTCGTTTTGAGTATGACTCGGTTATTTTTTGTAATTTTTTGTTCGTTTTGGGTTTCATTTATTTATTAAAGCTGATTTGTGGTAGTTTCAAGCTTTGTAGATTATTTGATTGTATTTTTAATCATTTTTGTTTAATGGAGTTCTTTACTTTTCTTTGAAAAACACAATTTGTGGAAAAAGTTTTTTAAATTAATTTCTGTTCGTTTTATATTGACATATTCGAAAAAAACTACGTTTTCTAAAGAGTTAAAGAGGCTGAGTTACAAGGTCGAACCTTAAAACGTACAGGGATTAGGAGGCACAGTTGGGGGCTGCCGCCCCCAAACCCCCGCTTTCGCAGCCTTTAAATAAAAAAAAAATTTAAACTGAAAGTAAGGAGCGACATTAAATCTTAAAACGAACAGAAATTATTCCGTATATGAAAGAGGCTGTGCCCTCCTCAACGCCTCGCTCTTTACGCTAAAGTTTGACTTTCTCACAACTCTTTTTTAAACAATAAAATTTGACTTTCACAACTCTTTAAACAATAAAACTTTAGCGTAAAGAGCGAGGCGTTGAGGAGGGCACAGCCTCTTTCATATACGGAATAATTTCTGTTCGTTTTAAGATTTAATGTCGCTCCTTACTTTCAGTTTAAATTTTTTTTTTTATTTAAAGGCTGCGAAAGCGGGGGTTTGGGGGCGGCAGCCCCCCAACTGTGCCTCTTAATCCCTGTACGTTTTAAGGTTCGACCTTGTAACTCAGCCTCTTTAACTCTTTAGAAAACGTAGTTTTTTTCAAATAATTTCTGCACGTTTTTGTACAGTTTATTACTTATTATTGCTTGACTAACTGTTAGCTGATCGTGTCAGGAGTTGAAGTTGGGGGCTGCCGCCCCCCAAACCCCCGCTCTTGAACATTCTTGTGTTAAGGCTTTTAATTCCTGAATACTCAAATCACGTCGTACAGGGTGCCTCCTAATCCCTGTACGTTTTAAGGTTCGAACTTGTGACTCAGCCTCTTTAACAGCCCCCCCCCAACTGTGCCTCCTAATCCCTGTACGTTTTAAGGGTTGACCTTGTAACTCAGCCTCTTTAACTCTTTAGAAAACGTAGTTTTTTTCAAATAATACACATAAACAGGTTAGACATGCTTTGTTATGAAAATTGACGCGCAGATATTTTCATAACAAAGCATGTCTAACCTGTTTATCTGTATTATTTGAAAAAAACTAAGGTTTTTCGTAAATGTAAATTCGGGGGATAATTTTTTCGGTCTGAAAATATCAAAAGGCCCTAACAGGTCGAATTCTGCTTCGAATGAGTCCTCATTCAACCGGATCCGTTGCCAACTGTGGCCTGTAGGCGTGGCTAAGAAAAAAAAAAGAAATGATGATGAATTTTAAGTGGCTGTATTTGGTTTTTTGAAAACAGGGAAGGAGTGATTGGATTGAGCTGAAATTTCGAGGATAGGCTCCCGGGCCCTAGGAAAGCTTAACCTCTAAATTTCAGCCCAATCGGACAACGTTAAAGGGGGGCTGTGGTGGGAGGGTCCAAACTTCCGGCCCAGTTTACCCCATGAAGATAAAGTCGGAGGAGGATGAAATTTTGCAAGTTTCTTAGTTTGAGCTTGGGCTACAAAATGCAATTGCCGCTGCCTCTCTGCGACCGCTAGGATCGGAAATCGCTTAACATTGTGGTGGGTCGCCTCTTTAAAGAGGCACAAGTGTGCCTCCTTGATAGTCTTTTCAGGGAAAAGGAAAACAATATTTTAAATCTTTTCGTTTTTTAAGACTTTATAGTTTGGCCTGCTATTTGTATGCTGGAGAAAAATTTTCAGGAATTTTTAACAACATACACCATTTTGAAAATCTAGACACAAATAGTACTGTTTAACTTAGTTTCATGCCTCTTCTAGCTGACCTGAAATGGAAAACTTGATACCATTGGCAAAAAAATCTGTTTACTCTCTTTGATAGCTTGAATACACTTACACTATTTTGATCTGGTTAATTTTTATGAGCAGAAGTAGCCTCAAAAGTTTGAACAAAATACCCTCAGTCGTTCTTGGGATACTGCTGAGATGCCTTATTGGGAATTGGCATTATCACAGTGCATTTTGATTTAATCTTAAGGCAACATTTAGTTTTGAAACATAATGGGCAAATGGAAGGGAGGAGGTTTGTGTAAAAACCTCCTCAGAAACATATTTTCTATCTGGAAATCAACTACGCTGAACAAAATGGCTATCTCCAAATTTTAATTGAATGTGTTTGGGGGAATGATAAGCGTGGAGGGGGGGGGGGGCTAGTTGCCCTCCAAACACTTTAGACTATTAAAAAGCGGACTAGCCCATTAAATTTCCAATTGAATGAGCCTGTTTTTTAGTTCCTACGACAACGCCTTCTATAAAAACCTTATATGCCCCCCAGGGCATAACTTAAAACCCTTGCCCTGAGGGTTGTGAGGGAGTGTCCTCTTCAAAAACATATTTTCTATCAGGAAAACAACTACGCTGAACAAAATGGCTATCTCAAAAATTTGATTGGATGTGTTTGGGGGATTGATGGGCGTGGGGGGGGCTAGTTGCCCCCCAATCACATTCGACTATTAAAAAGGGCACTAGCCACTCCAATTTCCAATCGAATGAACCCTTTTCGAAGTTTCAACGACAACACCTATAAAAACCTTATATGCCCTCAGGGCATAACTTAAAAGCCTTGCCCTGAGAGTTGTGGGGAGTGTCCTTCTCAAAAACATATTTTCTATCTGAAAATCAACAACGCTGAACAAAATCGCTATCTCAAAATTCTGATTGGATGTGTTTGGGGGAATGATGGGTGTGGGGGGGGGGCTAGTTGCCCTCCAATTATTTTCGACTATTAAAAAGGGTACTAGCCCTTTGAATTCCCAATCGAATGAGCCTGTTTTGAAGTTTCTACATCAACGCCTTCTATAAAAACCTTATATGCCCCCAAGGCACTACTTAAAACCTTGGCCTGAGGGTTGTGGGGGAGTGTCCTTCTCAAAAAAATATTTTCTATCTGGAAATCAACTACGCTGAACAAAATGGCTATCTCAAAATTCTGATTGGATGTGTTTGGGGGAATGAGGGGCGTTGGGGGGAGGGGCTAGCTGCCCTCCAATCACTTTTGACTATTAAAAAGGGCACTAGCCATTCAAATTTCCAATCGAATGAGCCTTTATCGAACTTTCTGCGACGACTTCTTCGATACGAAGTGCCCAGGTATGGAGAAAAAAAAAAACAAAACCATGTGCCCACATCGTTTATTACTGAGGCAGCGCTAACGCGCTGCCTATGACTTTAATCATGGATGAGGCATTCCCTTGCATAAATAACGTCACATGAACTGGGTAGAAATATATTGGCATATGTCAACAAACGTCATAAATGGACACTTATTTTAATGATTATAAGGACTTATTTTTTAAATTAGTTTCACCTCATTTGCAGTCTGTATGCTAATCTTGATGAGTAAGTTTAAAACGGGACAAAATTTGCATGTTTGACATAATAATTTAGCAAGTAGCATGCCCCGGAATAAAATTGAGATGACACAAAAATTACCTTTTGTGAACCAGAGTGCCACTGGAAGCACATTTCGGATTGAAATTTGACACCGTCATGAGTAACCACTTGGCATCCTCGCTTATGCAGCTTGTCGCAAACTTTTAAACTAGTAAGACATGAACGCTCCACCGACATTTGAGTCTTTTATCTTATATGAGGGAGAGAGAAAGTGAGTTTTACTGCTTGGAATATGCATTTATTCAATGTGTTTATAAATATTTTTAGCAGTATATCTTTTCGATTGGTTATTAGACAGGTATGGAGTTATGTAGGCTATGAAAGCAGGGTAGCCTAGCTTTCCAACTTTGGGTAGACTAGACAATTCACAGATGCCAATTTATGTTTTAGGATATAGTCAGAAAGGTAATATCCTAGTCTATGGACGTTAAAAGAATCACTATGATAATGAAAGGCAATAAATTGTGGCACAAAACTATAACTGAATATTTTGGTGGTCATCCAGCCACAAGGGTTTGTAGCTCCAGCAGATGACAGAGGTACATTTGCCAACATATGGTTCTTGAAGTTAACTCTTGGGAAACAAAAAATGGTGGCAAAGATGTTCCCAACACACTTACACAGCCCACCAGTGACAAGAATTAGGCCTAGACTACATGTTATCTTGTAGTAATGGTAAATTTTTACCAAATCATATTATTGAGTAACAACTAAAGTGAATATACCATTCAATGCCTTCTTTTATGCTGATTATGAATATAGCCTAATAATCATTTTTGTTGGAAATTTATTTTAGCGCCCCCCCAACCTCCACCCCCCATGTTCAAAAATATATATTGAATTGATATATAGAGGGGGGGGGGCTAAAATTCATTTCCAACAGAAATGATTATTATATTCGTAATCAGCATGAAAAAAGGCATTGTAAGGTATATTCACTTTATTTGTAAGTCAATAATATGATATGGTAAAAATTTACCAAAGTAACTTACCTTAATTTGCACTTTGGAGCAAAACTAAGGTCCATACTGGATATTTTGTGCTCCAGGTCAATAATGGCAAAATTTTGTCACAGTGTTAGGGCCCAGTGCCATGCCATAAGAGAGGTCTGCTGGAGAGATGCAATTTAAGCCCAAAGCAGCATAAGCCTCCTAGCAAGACACTCATTATGATGAAGTTGGCATCAGTCAGTAGGTGAGTAGGATGGACAGTCCCAGTCAAATTTCCATGGCTTGTCATTCTATTCCTTGTACAGTCTAGAATTGAAGGATGCAGCTGTGGGTACAGTTGCTGTTTCAGCTTGAAGGCTATTCCAATCATTGACAACACACTTGGAGAAGAAGTGTTGCTGCATTTATGTATTGACAGCTTTTATGAGTGTCCTCTTGTATGAGGCTGACTTGAATGTTTGGTAAAAAGAGGGTTATTTGGTTGTGCATTATACTTGTAGGTCAGCATCATATCACCACAGCAGCATCTGAAGACAAGTGTTGGGAGCTGCATGCATTCCAGTCTCTTGTTGTATGGGAGATCTTGTAGGCCAGCTATGCACTTTGTGGCATGCCTCTGAACTCCTTCAATTAGACTGGTATCCTTCTTGTAGGAAAAGGAGGTGAGACATGTACCAAAATCCAAAACAGGCTTAACTATAGCCTTAGAAAGACTGTACAGGAGCAGCCAGTTATGGTGCATTTGAGGAGACCAAGGCTTGAATTTTCTTTTAAAACTGCTTGTTGCCAGTGGCTGTTGAACTACAATTGTTCATCTATCAGCACTCCTAGATCTATTTCTTTGGGACTTGTCTTTAGTACTAAGTCAGCCAGTGAATTGGGATTGGACATGTTGTACTGGTGACGGGCGTTGTTGCTTCCAAAGTGAAGGACACTGCACTTTGATGTGTTGAATTCAAGTAGCCAATCTTGTGTCCATGTTTGGATTTTATGAAGGTCACACTGCAGACTTCCAAATTTCCAAATATACAGTTTGTACAATGACAATATGCCCCATCTCCCCTATTGAGGCCAGGTATAGCACTAGGGTGCATATAAAACAGCAAGACAATACTATAATAAAATAGCCTACTTGCTTTATGATATGCTGAGTTTTTATCAATCAGATTATCATGTTTTCTTCCATTTTTAAATAGCCTAATATATTTTTTCAACTGATAACATTCTTTTCCTAGGGTGTACTTATTATGGTAGCAATCATAATATTTGGAAAGAGTATTGTTTGGGGAACTACTACTACTACCAACAATCACTGCAGCTCCAAGCCACCCAAGGCCACCACAGCTATGCATGCTCTTCCTCCATTCCAATATATTTGAAACCTCTCTTTACACCCTCCCAAAAAGTTCCCATTTCCCTTAAAGCTTTTCTTATCATATCATCTTGTCTCATTTAGGGACAACCTGTTTTTGTGGCCTTAGATGCTTGGCCAATAAGGACAATATTTGGCAATCTGTCAGCTTCATCTGCAGAATATCATACATGCTTTATATCATGACAGCTTCATACATGATCAAAATAAAACTGTTGAAACTAAATAGAGGCCTCTAACCTACAGTAAAACCTAAAAAGACTAGCAACTTTGTATATGGTACCAATTGGGTCATAGGAGCAGGTAATGATACATTTCATGCACAATTATTGTATTAAAGACAAAAACTCTTTTTTAAGACTAAGGAATATGCCTGAGTGCATTAAAAAGCTAGACATGCATTTACTTAAAACACTAACAGTGAAAAACAAAACAGAACATAATTTGTCTTTGACTTCTGATTCATGTCCCTCTGGATGAAAGAGGACTCTGATAAAGCCAATGTACATGAAAGGGTTCAGATTAGATTTCATAATTGTTGGTCAATGTCTATTCCATCAACATTTTGCTGCATCACAGAAAAGCCAATTTTGGCTCATGTTCAAAAGTATGTTGATTATCATACCTTTGAAGCCAAGCTCAACATGTTTTTTTTTCAGCAAAGGTCATGTAACAATCTCCTTCTTGAGGTCATTTTAGATTTTCAGTGTTTTTTCTGGTCTGGAGGCTTTGTTTTTTAATATTTATGGTAGATTGATTTTCCCTCATCTATAACCTCAAAAGACATCTAAAGTTTTAGATAACCTTTTTATTCAAAAGAATTCCTGGAAGGTTTAGTGGTTTTAAAGTTTTCAATGTCAGAAGTCCTTGGACTAATGGCTCCTTAACACAGAAGGAAGAATCAAAGAAACATTGGTTCCCCCAGCACACTATTGATAAAGGGCCATAAAAAACATTCTTTTATGACCTTGTCTCATGGAAGGTTGGTTATAGAAACTTTATGAGCAATCAAGCTCATTGAAGATAGTCATTTTGTTCAAAATAGTCTAAAGGTCCAGTAAATAATTACAAGGAATTCTCAATTATTACGTAATTCTAAGGAATAATTTTAAGAACTTCTAAGATGATTAGAGTGGAGGTGCAACATGTGTGTGTGTGTGTATGTGTGTTGTGGTTCTTGGGAATACAAGGTATTGTTAATAATTAAAATTTGATTTAAAAATAAATATAACAAATCTATGGGGTATGTAGATGGTGCTTTGTGCTAGGTGTCATTAATTGAAAAGAATACTGTACTAAAAGAAAATAAATATTTATATTAGGTGGATGATATGTTGGAGGAAGCATGGAAAAGTGTATTAGAGGTCTTGGGGGTAAATATTAAATATTATTTCAAAAATACATGAAAATAAGAATAAGAAATCAATGGTTGGGGTTAAAGAGATGGAGAGGGGTCATACTTAAGTGTGTTAGGGGTCTTATGGGAGGGAAAGTTGTAACTGAATTTAGGATTAGAGTTGAAAAGAAAAATGTATTTCACATTGGGTGAACAAAATGTTGTGGGGTATGTATAAAGGTTATAGTTTTAATGGTACATTTAGTGTTTTAAAAATTATGATGAAGTGAAAAAAAAAGGAAAAGAAAATTAATAAGAGAGATTAACAAAACAAAAATATTTCTTTTTATTGTGTTTTGTTGCTGGTATATATAAGGAATTAAAAAAAAAAAAAAATAGTGGAAAAGAAAAAAGGATTTCATTATAGGTGAGTAAAATATTCAGGGGAGGCATGTATAGCTGTCTTAGCTTTCGTGGTAATTTCTTGGTAGTATAAAAATAAACCTAGAAGTGAGAGAAAAAATCATCAGAGATGATTGAAGAGTTTTTGAGTGTTGTTTTGGAAGGATGAGGTGTAATTAATCTTCAAAAATAGAGATGGAAAAGTAAGTTATATTTTATTGGAGGTAAGTAAAATAGTTAAAGAAAGCCTTTTTAACTGAGTTAGGGTTCATGAAAGGATTAGGTATAATTATTGTTTAAAAATAGATGCTAGTGTATGGTGTATCCACCTTAGTCATTTGCAATATTTGTACTGAGTTTTCTTTGAAATTAATTAAAAAATAAATTCAAAAAAATAAGTTTTTAAGATAAAATTAATGTAAATTTTAAATTTAAAATCAGAATATAAAAATAGGCTAAATTTTAAATTTAAATAGAAAACGGCCAGAAATTACTATTAAAGAATAAATGAAACCCAAAACGGACAGAAATTAAATGAACAATCATAGCAAAAACATACAACAAGTATTAATATAAATGAATAAATAGATCTTAAAGCGAGTAATGCTTAGATTGAATATGAATATCAAGCTTAAAACGAAAAAAAATATTTTCCTATTGAAGTATAAATGAAACTTAAAACAAACATAAATTAAATTAACAACAATGCAAAAAAACATACAATAGATATTAATGTAAATTAATAAATAAATCTTAATACAAGTGAAACTTAAATTGAATATGCAAATCAAGCTTGAAACAAACAAAGATCACCACAAACAAGCGTTTGGGTATGACCTCCTTCTCTCACTGTAAAAGTCTAAAACCTACTGTGTCATTGGCGCTTTCATTTATTCTTTAATAGTAATTTCTGGTCGTTTTGAGTTTTAATTTTAAAAGGTATTTTTATATTCTTAAATTAATTTTAAAATTGCCATTAATTTTATTTTAAAAAATTATTTTTAGTAAATTTTTTTTTTAAAATTAATTTTTTTTTTATTTTTATTTAAAAAAATTTAAATTTTTCAAAAATTTCTCATTCAAAAATTAAACTTAAAAAAAAAAAAATCAAATATTCATAAAAGTTTCAAAACTTATATAAAATTAACAATATCAAATTGAAAAAAATGGGTTGTGTCAACCTTAGAGTTTTTATAATCTGATTTTTGAACTATTTTTAACAAATTTGCTATCACAAAGTTTTTATTGGATGGGTTTGGGGAAAAAGGGCATGGGGGAACTAGATTAAGCTTCAATCTCTTTTGACTCTTTAAAAGTGAACTAGAACTTTCTATTTTCAATCAAATGAGCCCTCTCTGAAGTTTATACAAGTATCCTTTCTATAAGAACCATATATATACCCAGAGTATAACTTACAAAGCCTATCCCTGGGGGGTTGTGTTGACCCTGGAGTTTTAATATCTGATGGTTGAACTATTTTGAACAAAATGGTCACCTGAAATTTTTATTGGATGGGTTTAATACCCGCCCAATACACCCAAAGGTGTGGAGGGCGGGAGGGGCTAGTTGCCTGCTGATCTTTTTTCACTCTGAGAAAATGAACTACAACTTTTAATTTCCATTCAAATGAACCCTCTCTTAAGTTTATACAAGCATGCCTTCCATAAGAACCATATATTCCCCCACAGCAATACTTACCACGCCCCAGCCCCGGCCCCAGCCCTGAGGGGGGGGGGTTGTGTTAACATGGGAGTTTTTCTTATCTGATCTTTGAACTATTTTTAACGAAATGACCATATGTAAAGGAGTTTTTGTTATATACTCTTTGAACTATTTTTAAAAAAATGGCTTCCTCAAATTTTTTCTCCACGGTATTGGGGGAAACGGGCTTGGGGGGGGGCAGTAGCCCTCTGATCACTTTTTACTCTTAAAAAGGGCACTAGAACTCTCAATTTCAAATCTAATGAGCCCCCTTTGAAGTTTATACAATGACCCCTTCTATATGAAGTGCCTCTGGGAAAAAATAAATGGAGTGCGGGGGAGGCTAGCTGCCCTCACATCACTTTTGAATCTTAAAAAGTGAATTAAAACTTTCAATTTCCAATCAAATGAGCTTTCTATGAATTTTATACAAGCATCCATTCCATAACAACCATATATGCCCCCAAGGCATAACTTACAACACCTATCCCTGGGGGGCTGTGTTGACACCAGAGTTTTTTGTTATCAGAACTTTGAACTATTTTTAACAAAATGTTTATCTCAAAATTTTTATCTGATGCATTTAGGGCGTGAAGGAGGGGGCTAGTTGCCCTCTGATCTCTTTTGACTCTTAAAAAGTGAACAAGAACTTTCAATTTTCAATCAAATGAGCCCTCTCCAAAGTTTATACGAACATCCCTTCCATAAGAACTGTATATGCCCCTAGAGTATTACTCATAATGCCTGCCTCCGGGCCCTGGCAGGTTCTGTTGACACAGGAATTTTTCTTATCTGACCTTTGAACTATTTTTAATGAAATGGCTATTATAAAAATTTTATTGGATGGGCTTGGGGAAAAAAGGGTGTATGGGGGGGGGCTGTTATCCGACTTTTGAGAACTTTTTAACTTAATGTCTATCTCAAAAATTTTATTGGATGCATTTGGGGGAAAAGGGGCGGGGGGGGGGCTGGTTGCCCTCCAATCTCTTTTGACTCTAAAAAAACTTAACTAGAACCTTCAAATTCCAATCAAATGAGCCATCTCTGGATTTTTTACAAGCATCCCTTCAATAAGGACCATATATTCCCCCAGGGCATAACTTTCAACACCTGCCCTTGGGCCCTGGGGGGCTGTGTTGACCCCTGAGTTTTCATAATATGGTCATTGAATATTAAAAAAAGTTATCTCAAAGTTCTTATCAGATGGGTTTGAGTAAAAAAAAACGTGGATCGGGGGGGGCATAGGTGCCTTGCTATCACTTTTGATCTTAATAAGTGGACTAGAACTTTCAATTTCCAATCAAATGACCCTTCTTTGAAGGTAATATGAGCATCCCTTCCATAAGACCCATATATGCCCCCAGGGCAGAACTTACAATACCTGCCCTCAGGCCCTGGTGGGTTGTGTTGACATTGAAATTTTTGTTATATGATCTTTGAACTATTTTTAACAAAATAGTTATCTTAAAATTTTTATTGGATGCGTTTGAGAAAAAAGAGTTTGGTGGGAGGGAGCTGGTTACCCTCCAATATCTTTTGACGCTTAAAAAGTGAACTAGAACTTTCAATTTCCAATCAAATGAGCCCTCTCTGAAGTTTATATGACCATTCCTACCATAAGAACCATATATGCCCCCTGGGCATAACTTATAACCCTTGCTGCTGAAGACTGTGGGGGAAGTTTCCTGCTAAAACATATAATTTCCAGAACTTTCAACTACAATGAACAAAATGGCTATATCAAAATTTTGATTGGATGTGTTTGGGGAAATGGTGGGTGTGGAAGGGGTGTCAGTTGCCTTAGAATCACTTTCAAGTATTAAAAAGGGAACTAGCCATTTAAATTTCCAATCAAATGAGCCCTTTCTGAAGTTTCTACAACAACATTGTCTATCCAAAACCTTATATGCTCCCAGGGCATAACTTACAACCCTTGCCTTGAGGGCTGTAGGGGATTCGTCATCCTCAAAGACCTAGTTTCCAGAACTTAAAACTACTTTTAATAAAATGGCTGTCTCTAAATTTTGATTGGATTTGTTTGGGGAAAAGGTGGGGATGAGAGAGGGTTAGTTGCCCTCAAATCATTTTCTACTATTAAAAAGGGCACTAGCCCTTTGAATTTCCAATTGAATGAGCCTTTTTTGAAGTTTCTACAACAACGCCTTCTATAAAAACCTTATATGCCCCCCAGGGTATAACTTAAAACCCTTGCCTTGAGGGTTGTGGGGGAGTGTCCTCCTCAAAAACATATTTTCTATCTGGAAATCAACTATGCTGAACAAAATGGCTATCTCAAAATTTTGATTTGATGTGTTTGGGGGACTGTTGGGTTTGGGGGGGGCTAGTTGCCCTCCAATCACTTTTGACTATTAAAAAGGGCACTAGACTTTTGAATTTCCAATCGAATGAGCCTTTTTTGAAGTTTCTACGAAAACGTCTTCTATAAAAACCTTATATGCCCACAGGGCATAACTTAAAACCCTTGCCCTGAGGGTTGTGGGGGAGTGTCCTCCTCAAAAATATCTTCTATTTGGAAATCAGCTATGCTGAACAAAATGGCTATCTCAAAATTTTGATTGGATGTATTTGGGGAAATAATGGGCATGGGGGGTCTAGTTGCCCTCCAATCACTTTCGACTATTAAAAGGGCACTAGCCCTTTGAATTTCCAATTGAATGAGCCTTTTTTGAAGTTTCTACAACAACGCCTTCTATAAAAACCTTAAATGCCCCCAGGGCATAACTTAAAACCCTTGCCTTGAGGGTTGTGGGGGAGTGTCCTCCTCATAAACATATTTTCTATCTGCGAATCAACTACGCTGAACAAAATGGCTCTCTCAAAATTTTGATTGGATGTGTTTGGGGGGACTGATGGGCGTGGTCGGGGGGGGGCTAGTTGCCCTCCAATCACTTTTGACTATTAAAAAGTGCACTAACCTTTTGAATTTCCAATTGAATGAGCCTTTTTTGAAGTTTCTACAAGAACCCCTTCTATAAAAACCTTATATGCCCCCAGGGCATAACTTAAAACCCTTGCCCTGAGGGTTGTGGGGGACTGTCCTCCTCAAAAATATTTTCTATTTGAAAATCAACTATGCTGAACAAAATGGATATCTCAAAATTTTGATTGGATGTATTTGGGGGAATAATGGGCATGGGGGGCTGGTTGCCCTCCAATCAATTTTGACTATTAAAATGGGCACTAGCCCTTTGAATTTCCAATTGAAAGCCTTTTTTTAAGTTTCTACAACAACGCCTTCTATAATAACCTTATATGCCCCCAGGCCATAACTTGACAAAATTGCTATCTCAAAATTTTGATTGGATGTGTCTGGGGAAATGATGGGTGGGGCGGGGGATAGTTGCCATCCAATCACTTTTGACTATTAAAAAGGGCACTAGCCCTTTGAATTTCCAAGCGAATAAGTCTGTTTTGAAGTTTCTATGACAATGCCTTCTATAAAAACCTTATATGCCCCCAGGGTATAACTTAAAACCCTTGCCCTGAGGGTTGTGGGGGAGTGTCCTCCTCAAAAATATATTTTCTATCTGGAAATCAACTATGCTGAACAAAATGGCTATCTCAAAATTCTGATTGGATGTTTTTGGGGGAATGATGGGCTTGGGGAGGGGGATGGCTAGTTGCCCTCCAATCACTTTTGACTATTAAAAAGGGCACTAGCCCTTTGAATTTCCAATTGAATGAGCCTGTTTTGAAGTTTCTACAACAACGCCTTCTATAAAAACCTTACATGCCCCCATGGCATAATTTAAAACCCTTGCCCTGAGGGTTGTGGGGGAGTCTCCTCCTCAAAAATATTTTATTTTCTATCTAGAAATCAACTACGCTGAACAAAATGGCTATCTCAAAATTTTGATTGGATGTGTTTGGGGGAATGATTGGGCGTGAGGGGGGGGCTAGTTGCCTTCCAATCACTTTTGACCCTGAAAAAGGGCACTAGAACTCTCAATTTCCAATTAGAATGAGTCCCCTTTGAAGTTTTTACAACAACCCCATCATATGAAGTGCCTCTGGGAAAAAAAAAATAATAATAAAACATTGGAGCCCTATGGCCTTTACTATAGGCAAGGCTATAGCATTGCCTCTTAAAGATGAGTTTCTTGACCCTTGTTTATGCATTCTATAGGCCTGGAAATGGGTTTTTATAGTTTGAGTTGTTTTTTTATAACACAAATTTTATACTAGGCAAAACAATGTTGAAAGGGGACAGAAAAGTATGTGTAGCTTTGTTGGCCTTGACCCTAGGCTTCACTTCTAATTATCTCTTGCTTTATGAAGCAGGGAAAGTTGTGTAGGATTTGTTTATTAGTTGTATTTACAAATTTTTATCACTAGAATTTTATTTCCTTATCTGGGAACATCTAAAAATCTTGAGTCCCAAGACATTTGGAAGCAATCTGTTGAAATTATATATTTATACCTGTGTGCTTTTGACAACTAATGGTGCTAATATAACATGCATTTTACTTTGTCAGGAAATAAAAGATAAATATTTATGCCAGGAACATGGGAGTTGGAAACAGTATTGTATAACAGTGAAAGATATTTTATATAATATTTTAAATTGGCCAATATGTAAGAGCATACTCATTTGAGAGAGATCCATAAGGTCAGAAGTTAGAAACAGGTTTACAAAACAAATTTATCACACACAGTGAAGGAAGCATTCAGGGCTGGGCTATTGTCTATATTGGATCTGAATAAAGAATATAATGGAGGTTTTCGCAAAAGATGTAGCCTGAGGATGGAAATATTTCAAGCTCTTTAGGTTAGCTAAATTACCCAGGAATGGCATAAATTTT
Organism: Artemia sp. Qi Xiang Cuo; assembly: GCF_049724085.1. NCBI lineage: Eukaryota > Metazoa > Arthropoda > Branchiopoda > Anostraca > Artemiidae > Artemia > Artemia sp. Qi Xiang Cuo. The sequence continues at coordinate 74,909,489 of NC_142796.1, read as the reverse complement.
AGCAGAGATACTCACACCTGTCCAATATTACATAATATAGAAGAAGTCCAAAGAATAAATCAGATATTAGATTGGATATAAGAAAGAGATAAATTCTACATGTTTACACAAATGTGGTAGACATTGGAGTAGGTACAAGAAAGGGAAAGGAACCCTTCAGGAATACAAAATTTGGTTGTCTCTGACCTTAATACTTCTACTGATTAACATGGTAATTTTGTTTTATGTTTTGATAAACAAAAACCATGCTGTTACAAAATACACATTGTTTCCAATAAAGTACAAATGAAACTAGCTATTTAGAGGATTTGGGAACGACGGGGAGCAGCACCATGCATATTTGTAAACATTGATTAGCTTTGTTATATTATGTTTTTTTTGTGTGTTGTTATTGATGTTATGATGCAATAAAATTCAATTTATTCAAATAAAAATAAAACATAACACCAATAATAATAAAGATCCTGGAAGCAAACTTGTTGAGGACCATAACAACAAAAAATTGAAAATGAACAAGAGAGAAAAAAAAGAAGAAAACAGAAAGAGAAAACATTGGTAAATTAAAGCAAATTGATAAAAAATTTAGAGAATTATAATAGCAAAGTTTAGTAACATTTTTATACAGCATGTGAAGACTTGTAGATAGCTCAACACTGGAGGTTATTATATTCCATTGAAGTATAGATTTATAAATGAGGGATTGCTGGGTGGAGCTAGAGACACACTTGGGGACAATAAAGGAACGGTTGGATGAACAGAGACAGAGGCCTTCATAATTATTACAATTAAAATAAGATAACAATTGGGGAGGAAGATTTTTATGGTAAGCAGAGTATGCAAGGGATAGACTTAATTTTTTTGATAATTTGTTCAAAAGGGATAATACCAAAATCAGAGTACAAGTTCTGGGTGGCATATATTTGGGCAGCCAAAAAACTGCTTGGATGGCATGGTTTTGGGCAAATTTGAATTTATTGGTAACCGAAGGATAAGTGTTGCCCCAAACCAATCTGCAGTATGAGATACGGTATATGGGTAAATAAAAGAGTAATAAAGGGTGACAAGGATATCAGGAGGAAGAAAATTATTCACACAATTAATCATATTTACTTGTTGCAAGATTATGGCTCTGATGTAGGAAACATGTGTTGCAAATGATAGGGAAAAGTCTATGTGGACACCAAGAAACTTGGCAACTTTGACCTGTGGGAGGAGATTGGTGGAATATTTTAGGCCAAGTGCTTGCTGAGCTACTTTGTTTTTGTAAGGGGTTTGAAATAATACAACCTGACTTTTCTTGCTGTTAATGGTCATGCAGTTAACGAGACACCACTCCTGTACTCTATTCAGAAGGATTTGAGTAGAGGTGACACAGATGGTAAATTAGGGCTGGTGATGAAAAAGTTGCTATCGTCAGCCAAAAGTTCTGGGTGCACTGATGGACCCAGGTCCATGACCAAATCATTTACATAAAGTAGAAAAAGTATTGGACCAAGAACAGAGCCCTGCAGGACGCCCCTCCAGATAGGTAGGGATGCAAAGTCACACCGCCCAGACTCACGCTCTGTACTCTACCAGAGAGATAAGAGCCAAACCATGAAAAAGGAATTCCTCAAATCCATAAGTTCTTGAGTTTACTTAATAAAACACTGTGACCAATCCTGTCAAAGACCTTAGAAAAATCTAGAAATAAGCCCAATACAGTATTTTAAGGTCAAGTTGGGAATGCATAAACTGTGTAGCGTTGATTAGTGTGTGAGTAGTTGAAAATTTGGAATGGAAGCCATATTGATGAGGAGAAATAAACAAATCTGAAGGATGAATCCCAAATAAAAAGGGAGAAAGACGTCAGAAGATAATTCTCTTGAGCACGTTAGATATAACTGGGAGAAGTGAGATTGGATGATAATTACTTATCTCAGACGGATCGCCTTTCTTATGAATCGGGATAACAATTGCTGATTTAAATATTTCTGGGAAGACTCCATTGATCATAGACAGGTTTGCTATGTGCACAATGGGTTCATAAACACAGAAAGATACGGTCCTAAGAATCTTATTAATTATACCAAAGAAGTCAGCTATAATTATATTAGAGAGAGATTTAATAACTTGAAGCACCTCTTTACTATCAGTTGGAGAGAAAAACATGGATCTGGGATTCTTGCTAGGGTATACTGACTGGGAGGGGGAAGAGGAGTTAGTGTTTGGAATATTGGTGAAATAATTATTAAAAGCATCCAGTACTGAAAATGGGTCAATTAATCTGCCACTGATGTCCTTAAGGTTAATAGATATAGATCTTGAATTCCTTTTTTTCGAAAGAATTTCATTTATCATGGACCAAATTTTTTGCAAGTTCCCTTTGCAGTGAGAGATTTTTGAATAATAATTTTTTTTTTGCTTCCCAGACCAGTTTGGTATATAAGTTTTTGTATTTTTTATAATTATTTTGGTCAATAACGCTACTGGTTTTGCAAGCTAACTCATATAGGTCATGTTTAAGGTATGAAGAGATTATCAGGTTATTGGACATCCAGGGGCGTATATGTGATGGTTTATCATTTTTTCTTTTTGTATTTTCACATTGTGATATTTATTTTCCGAGATTGTAGTTTGTAATCGTGTGAGAATTGAAGAAGGCTTATTACCTGTTTTGGCGGAGAGCTGAGATATAAGCTAGTTTTGTTCAGAATGATTTTTGTTTGTATGAAATGGTCAGACCTTTCCTGAACTTTGTAGAATAAAGACCTCTGTTTGAAAATCTTTACACTTTGTGAATTTAGACAGCGATAAGGGTTTCTGATTGAGACCAATTTTAGGACTCGGGTTCTAATTATTGGTTGCTGTGATAAAAGTTGCCACATTTGGTGGCAGCAGAGGGATAGGATACCTGAATTTGGAAAGAAGTTGAACGGTGGATCTGGAGTAGGGACAAAGTGTCTAGTATTCTCGCAAGTGATCCCGTTTGAAGAGCTCCTGAGTTAATGGTAACTAATTTAATCACGATAGCGACATTTTTTGGTTTTTTATAATTTTAGTTTTCTGTTTAGGATTTTGAGAAAAGTCTAAACCTAATCAATTAATTCACGTTACCGACATTTTTCTGTTTTACAATTTCAGGTTTCGGTTTAGTCTTTTAAGAAAAGTCTAAACCTAATTAATTAGTTCACGTTACCAATATTTTGCTGTGTTTTAGAACTGCAGTTTTCCGTTTAGGCTTTTGAGAAAAGTTTAAACTTGATTAAGGAATTCACGTTACGACAATTTTGCTGTTTTTAAAGCGTTTCAGTTCTCCTATTAGACTTTTGAGGAAAGTCTATACTTTCCAGTTGATTATATTGTGAAACCCACCTTCCAAATTTTCCTGTTTTCCCAATTGTCAACAAATTGGAGTGACATTTTGCCGGTAATTGAGGTGGTAAAGAAAGCCAATATTTTCGTAACCTTAGAGAGATTAATGGAATTTGATTTTAGCATAAAAGAAAAAAAAAACATTTTTGTAACCTAAGGTGGGTGAAGTCGTATGCCCGAAAATCCTACCGAGTCTTTCAGACAGACTAGGTCCAGTTCACTGGGGCGAGTTCACGTTAAATTACCCGATACTCTAAACGACGGAGCATCAGCGATTCCTAAGAGGAGGACTAAAGTAGACCCTCTTAAAGAGTTTAACTCTAAGACGGAAAAGGTATTTCAGGCAAATATAATAGAGGTTGTAGGTGGAGCTGAGAGCCCGGCGGAGGGGATCAGTTGTCCTTACAAGAAGGGAGAACAACAGAGTGTGAAGTTTTTGCCCGAGGCTATTTCTAAAAAAGAAGATAGCAAGGACAGAGAAAGCAGAAGGAAAGGCAGGGATAGAAGCATTGCCAAAAGTCTCAGCAAGTATTCAAGTCTTATATAATAAGAATCTGATGACAATGTACGCAGCGCAGTTTAACCAGCTTATGACATTGCACATGCAGCTTATGACAGCAATGAACGCCCTAACAACTAGCTTGGCGGGTCAACCTGCGGCAGATCAGCAGCAGCCTACAGCAGCACAAGCCACAATTTGGCCCAAACTAATGAAGTTGACAGATTGTGATGACATGACTCATTTTTAAGCATGTTTGAGAGCACTGCGACGGCAAGTGGGTGGCCTAGGGAACAGTGGGCTACACAGCTGTATTCAGTTCTATCCGCTCCCGCACTAGAGACGATGTCAGGTTTATCGGTGGATACATTTGCTGATTATAATGAGGTTAAGACAGCAATACTTGAGAAGTATTCTGTCACAAATGAAACGTATTGCATACGCTTTTAAAGTGGAAGAAAAGAAGAAAAGGAATCCTACGGAGAATTCGGAAGGAAGCTGGCAACCAGCTTCAATAGATGGCTCAGTCTAACATTGCTGAGAGCGCAGGCACAGAACCTGGTGGCAACAAGCACCCGGCCAGCCAGAGTGGTTGTGCCATTGAAGAACGCAGAAGAAATTTTTGAGCTTTTACAGGTGGAACAGTTTACAGAGGCAGTACCATACCACCTGCAGATAGCCCTTTGGGAGAGGCAGTTTAAAACTCTTAAGGAAGCTGTTTCTTTTGCGGAAGCTAGCGCCCTAGCTCGTAAAACAACGAAAGATGGTTTGAAGACGGGTGGCGATAACAGAGACCAGTGTCCGGGCAAGGAGGGAAGGAAACAGGAGTTTTGACGGCAACCGTAAAGGAGGGGTGAGCAGTCTTCAAGCGCGAGCTGAGTCCAAGGATGGACGCTGATGTGAGAGTCACCAATTAAGAAATCGGAGAGCCTGCTTTGTGCGTGATGATACATCACGCTTTGTAAAGGACTGTCCGAGTAAAAAGCAGCAGCCAGAGAATACGCGGCAGGGTTTCCTGGCTGAGAGCCCGGACAGGCCCGATCACCAGGAGTCGGCAGGGGCAGCGGTAGTGCTTCGTGGCAAAGTAGACAGAAGGAATTTTGAAATGCTGTTGGACAGTGGAGCAGACATAACCGTTCTATAATCGGAGTTGTTACCAGAAAACTTATGGTGCTAGGAGGAGCCTAGAAGCTTAAGATGTGTACATGGTGACACACAGGAATGACCTACGGCGGTAGTAGACGTACGGGCGAAACAAGCAGACGGTTCGCCTGTGGAGCTCTCAGTGAGTGTAGCAGTCTTAGATCGAATTCCAAAGAAGTTCCTGATAGAGACAAATTTTCCACAGTTTTCAATGCCGGAAGACTTGGAAACTGATGTTTATATGACAACGAGAACCAGAGCAAGCAAGCTGGGTAAGTTACAAACGGATATTTTGGAGGCAACACAGTTTGACTTCGACGACTCTATGTTTTCTGGAGAAGGAAAAGCACGGAAGAGTCGGGGGCAGAATCGTAGAGAAAAGTAGGCCGTTTCTCAGGGAAAGTCAGACGTAGAGGAAGCTTCCACGATACCTAGACAGAAAGGAAAAGGTTTTGCTGAGTGACAGAGGTTGGATAAGACCTAGAAAGAATTTCGGGTGTGGTCTAGGACCAAACCAACAGAGGCAAAAAATTTCTCTGTAAGGGATGATATCCTTCGCAGAGTAGTCAATGATGGAGGCTAGGACGAGCAGAAGTGGCAATTAGTGGTTCCTTCAGTCAGACGTGCTAAAACAGGCCCATAATTCACCTATGGGAGGGAATATGGGCAAGCAACGAACTACCGACAGGATTCTGGAAAGATTCTTTCGGCCGAATGTTTATTTGCACATAGCAAAACATTGCCAACAGTCTCAGGGCTCCAAAATGAGAGCAATAAAATGCCATATAGAGAAGATTCAATTTCAGCCACGCCCGATCATTGAAACTCCTTTCCACAAAATCGAATTGGACCTGGTGGTACCTCTAGAGCTTGCTAAAATTCGTTTCAGGTGGACCCTAGTGATAAGCAACTATGAAACCAGATATCCGGAGGCTCTACTGCTTCGCTCGATCCATTCACAAAAGATAGCTGACAAATTGATCAAGTTTTCCTCTCGAGGGGGGATAACTTCAGAGATTCTGACCGACAATAGAGGTAACATCATCTCCCAAGCAATGCAGAAACTATACGTGGCCCTTGGCATTAAACACCTTGGTACCAATGTTTACCATTTGGAGACGGATGGATTGGTTGAGAGGTTAAATGGGACCATAATGCAGATGCTAAGAAAATTTGTCAGAGACGAACCGAAGAATTGGGATCAGTACTTTCCATATCTTCTGTTTGCCTATAGGGAAACCAAACAGGCTTTTACAGGTTTCTCACCATTAGGTCTGATCTATGGACATCACGTCATAGGACTACTAGATGTATTACAAGAGGAGAAACAGAAAGCTGAGTTTGAATCGGTAACAATTTAGCTGTTCAATTTGTGGGAACGCCTAAGAAAATAAGCCAAGATCACACATCAAAACGTATTCACCAGTCGGAAACGACCGATTAGCCGCTAAAATCTTTATCAGAAACCTTAAGATTTTGAAGTGGGAGAAGAAGCTCTGGTGCTTTTACCGTGTGGAAATAGCAAACTTAAGGTACAGTGGCAAGGCCCATACAAGAGGTCCGGAAGTATTGACGATTTAGTCGAATGTCTCAAGGGGGAAAGCAGGTCAAAACCTCTCTACGTAGACCTTCTTAGGAAGTACCACAGGGCAAATCCAAATGAAATATTATTCATTTAAACAGACGACTGTACGCATACAAATTTGAGCGAGATGGCGAATTACAGGGGTCCAGAAAATGACAGAGACTTCGAAGTAGCCCTCCAGACATCCATAAATGGAATTTGAGTCATGGTCAGAGAAAGAATTTGGCTAAAATCTTGAGAAGATACAGAACGACCCTTTCGGACAGACCTGGGAAAACTGATCTCGTTATGCATGAGATCAGTACAGGCAGTAATCCACCGGTGTGGAAAAAGCCTTATCGAGTTCCAGCAGCGAAACGGCACCTGGTAGAAACCGAAGTGGCTAAGATGCTGCAAGAAGGAATTATAAGACCGTCAGAGAGCGATTATGCTTCACCGATAGTACTAGTACCAAAGGCAGATGGGACGCTGTGGTTTTGTGCCAACTATCGGGACCTACATAAAATTTCAAGGCAGAGGTGTTACCTATTACCTCGTCCGGATGAGATCCTTGAGGGAATGGGAACGGCTAAATTCATCAGCAAGCAATACTTAGCCCGAGAATATTGGAGATAAAAATACACACTAATAGCATACACAAGACAGCATTTGTGACGCCAAATGGTCTATATGAGTTTCTCGTAATGTCATTCGGGATTCAAGGAGCAAGTGGAAGATTCCAAAAGCTCATAGATCGTGTTCTCAGAGATTTCAAATTCTTTCCAGGACCACGTGCGACATATCGAAATGGTGCTAAAGAGATTGAAGTCAGCAGGGCTGACAGTCAATCCAAGGAAGTGCAGGTTTGGGGATACAGAAGCGGTGTTTTTGGGACATACAGCAGGAGGTGGAGTCGTTAAACCATCGACGAACAAGGTCCAGAGGCTTTTCAATTATACTATGCCCAATTAGAAAAATGATTTTAGAGCATTTATGGGACTAGTTGGATACTATGGCTGCTTTATCCAGAATTTCGCAGCTTTGGCCGAACCACTCCGCCAGATGACGACCAAAAAGGCCCCTGAGGTAGTCGAGTGGACTCCCAATGAAGAACTGGCATTTAAGTATCTGAAGGAGGCGTTGTGTTCAGCTCCCGTTTTGAGAAATCCGAACTATAAGGAGCCCTTCATACTACAAACAGACGCGAGCGGCAAAGGACTGGGGGCAGTCTTGACCCAACGGGCTAACGGGGAGGAACATCCTATTGGGTTCATTAGCAGGAAACTAACACCCGCTGAGAGTCGATACTCCACGATCGAGACGGAGGCGATAGCAATAAAATGGGCTATATTCAAGTTCCACTACTTCCTGGCGGGTCGGCATTTCTTCGTCGAAACTGACCATGATCGGTTACGGTGGCTTCATGTGATGTCGAATCAGAACGAGAAATTAGCTCGGTGGATTCTCGCCCTACAAGCATATGATTTCACCATTAGTAGCCGTCCATAGGTTGCGAACGCTAATGCTGACGCCCTGTCAAGATATCAGGAATAGGCGAACCCTCCTCTCTTGTAAATAGTGCTCAAAATGGCCCTTCCCCTTTTCTCGTCATAAATGAGGCCTCGAAGGAAGAACTCATGAAACCGTGCCTAAGGGGGAAGGGATGTGATGATTTATCATTTTTTCTTTTCGTATTTTCACATCGTGATATTTATTTTCCGAGATTGTAGTTTGTAATCGTGTGAGAGATTGTACTTGAAGAAGGCTAATTACCTGTTTGGGCAGAGAGCCGATATATAAGCTAGTTTCGTTCTGAATGAATTTTTGTTCGTATGAAATGGTCACCCCTTTCCTGAGCTTTGTAGAATAAAGACCTCTATTTGAAAATGTTTACACTTTGTGAATTTAGACAGCAATAAGGGTTTGTGATTGAGACCAATTTTAGGACTCGGGTTCTATTTATTGGTTGCTGTGGTAAAAGTTGCCGCAGTATATGGGTAGTTTTTCGGTTTGATTTACAGACTGGAAAGGTTGAACAGATCCGATCACTCAGTCCCTGTGTAAAACCATTTGTGGCTGAATTAACATCCTGACAATCCGAAACCTTGGACCAGTCAAAGGATTTCAAACGATCTGTGAACTGGTTCATATTCACAGTATTATATATTCTATTAGACATAGGGGTATTAGTTCTAGAGGGTTGAGTAGTTGGTAGGGAGGGTAGGGAGAGATAGATTGGAAAGTGGTCAGTGAATATTATTTTGGACGATGGTTTCCCAGGGAAGTGGATGCAAAAATGTTATCAATTACATTAGCGGTATATCTCATAGGATCAACCCTAGTAGGAAAAAGGATTGTGGGAAGAAGATCACTTGAGGTAAACGTTTCAAAGAAGGTATCACAATCATTATTATTGCTAACATTTAGTAAATTAAAATTGAAGTCCCCAAAAACTATTTCCTTCTTTTGTGGTAAATTAATAAAACTAGAAAAGTCATCAAACAGATTATAAAAGAAAGGTGTCGGAAATGAGGGTGGTTTACAAAACAATGAAAAAATAAAAGAATTGTTGTCAACACTTATGTGTACGATTATTGAATAAATGCATCTATTATTTATAGGTTGCGAGAATGAGGATTCACAGTCTATTAGCCTGGTGAATTTTAGACTTGACCGGATGCAAAGAGAAATGCCGCCAGAGAACTTGGTTAATTTTCTTTGAACATGAATAGCTTGAAAGCCAGGGAGGGAAAATTCATTAGTATCATCAATTTCTGAAAGCCACGTCTCCGTTATTCCAATTACGTCGAAAGGGCAGTAACCGTTAACTAAAATTAAATCTTTAAAATTAGCCCACGTATCCCATATGCTTCTGATCTTAAAGCAAAATACATTAAGTTTGGTCTCTTCCATGAGCTTAGGTTTTACATTTTTTACAAAATCAAAAGTGTCGAGATATTCACAGTTAATCAAGGAGGCACACTTGTGCCTCTATAAAGAGGCGACCCACCACAATGTTAAGCGATTTCAGATCCTAGAGGTCGCAGAGAGACGGCGGTGATCGCATTTTGTAGCCCAAGCTCAAACTAAGAAACGTGCAAAATTTCATCCTCCTCCGACTTTATCTTCATGGGGTAAACTGGGCCGGAAGTTTCAACCCTCCCACCACAGCCCCCCTTTAACGAAATTTAGAGGTTAAGCTTTCCTACGGCCCGGGAGCTTATCCTCGAAATTTCAGCTCAATCCGATCACTCCCTCCCTATTTCAAAAAACCAAATATAGCCACTTAAAATTCATTTCTTTTTTTTTTATCCACGCCTACAGGCCACAGTTGGCAACTGATCCGGGTGAATGAGGACTCATTCGAAGCAGAATTCGACCTGTTAGGGCCTTTTGATATTTTCAGACCGAAAAAATTATCCCCCGAATTTACATTTACGAAAAACCTCGTTTTCCTCGTTAAGAGCCCGCAAGCGATATCCGGTCCTAGCGGTCGCAGAGAGACAGCGGTAGTCGCATTTTGTAGCCCAAGCTCAAACTAAGAAACGTGCAAAATTTCACCCCCTCCGACTTTATCTTCATGGGTAAAAGTGGGCAAGAAGTTTTAACCCTTCAACCACAGCCCCCTTGTGGCGCTATCTGAATGTATTCAAATTGAGTGGGTGAGCTTTTTGTGGGCCCAGAAGCTTATTCTTAAAATTTCAGCTCAATCCGATCACTCCTTCCCTGTTTTCCAAAAACCAAATATAGCCAATTAAAGTTCAAAATTTTGAACTAAAGTTCAAAAGAACAAAAAAGTTCAAAAATATTCAAAGCACATAATTAAAAATTCAACAGACGATATTTCTGGATGATGCAGGTCTAGATAATAGCTCGGCGGCGCATCTCCCCCACTTCAACAAAAAACTAGTTATGCCGTATAAAAATTTGGAAGTACACGTCTTTTCTATTCAGTTACTTAAAGAGAATGCTTAAGAATCTAGCCATTTGAAAGGACTCATATTCAGGAAATTAAATAGAATAGAAAACTGAAAGGAAGAAATCAACTGAAAGGAAGCCCATGTTAATTTTTCCCACCACAACCCCCCTTTAACGTTGTCTGATCGGGCTGAAATTTAGAGGATAAGCTTCCCTGGGGCCTGGGAGCTTATCCTCGAAATTTCAGCTCAATCTGATCAGTCCTTCCCTGTTTTCCAAAAACCAAATATCAAGTTTTGTGGGTATTTGCTTGCGTCAAAAATAGATTCCCCTTACTAAAAAACAATTACAATTGTGTCTCTTTAGTACAGCGGTCGATACTCCTGACTATCAGGCGGACCACCCGGGTTCGATTCACCGTCAGAGGAAATTTTTTACATACTGAATTTAAAGTTTAAAAAAGAAACTCAGTTTCTTTTTTAAATTATTTGAAAAAAATTACGTTTTCTAAAGAGTTAAAGAGGCTGAGTTATAAGGTCGACCCTTAAAACGTACAGGGATTAGGAGGCACAGTTGGGGGGCTGTTAAAGAGGCTGAGTCACAAGTTCGAACCTTAAAACGCACAGGGATTAGGAGGTGCAGTTGGGGGGCTACCGCCCCCCAAACCCCCGCTTCTGAATATGAAAGGGGCTGTGCCCTCCTCAACGCCTCGCTCTTTACGCTAAAGTTTGACTTTCTCATAACTCTTTTTTTAAACAATAAAAACTTTAGCGTAAAGAGCGAGGCGTTGAGTTTATATTGAATTTAAAGTTTGTAAGTTTTAAGGTTCGTTATTTGAAAAAAACTACGTTTTCTAAAGAGTTAAAGAGGCTGAGTTACAAGGTCGACCCTTAAAACGTACAGGGATTAGGAGGCACAGTTAGGGGGCTATTAAAGAGGCTGAGTCACAAGTTCGAACCTTGGAACGTACAGGGATTAGGAGGTGCAGCTGGGGGGCTGCCGCCCCCCAAACCCCCGCTTCTGTATATGAAAGGGGCTGTGCCATCCTCAACGCCTCGCTCTTTACGCTAAAGTTTGACTTTCTCATAACTCTTTTTTTTAAACAATAAAAACTTTAGCGTAAAGAGCGAGGCGTTGAGTTTATATTGAATTTAAAGTTTGTACGTTTTAAGGTTCGTTATTTGAAAAAAACTACGTTTTATAAAGAGTTAAAGAGGCTGAGTTACAAGGTCGACCCTTAAAACGTACAGGGATTAGGAGGCACAGTTGGGGGGCTGTTAAAGAGGCTGAGTCACAAGTTCGAACCTTAGAACGTACAGGGATTAGGAGGCACCCTGTACGACGTGATTTGAGTATTCAGGAATTAAAAGCCTTAACACAAGAATGTTCAAGAGTGGGGGGTGTGGGGGCGGCAGCCCCCCAACTTTAACTCCTGACACGATCAGCTAACATTTAGTCAAGCAATAATAAGTAATAAACTGTACAAAAACGTGCAGAAATTATTTGAAAAAAAAACCACGTTTTCTAAAGAGTTAAAGAGGCTGAGTTACAAGGTCGAACCTTAAAACGTACAGGGATTAGGAGGCACAGTTGGGGGGCTGCCGCCCCCCAAACCCACCGCTTTTGCAGCCTTTAAATAAAAAAAAGTTTTTTAAACTGAAAGTAAGGAGCGACATTAAATGTTAAAACGAACAGAAATTATTCCGTATATGAAAGGGGCTGTGCCCTCCTCAACGCCTCGCTCTTTACGCTAAAGTTTGACTTTCTCACAACCCTTTTTTTTAAACAATAAAAACTTTAGCGTAAAGAGCGAGGCGTTGAGGAGGGCACAGCCCCTTTCATATACGGAATAATTTCTGTTCGTTTTAAGATTTAATGTGGCTCCTTACTTTCAGCTTAAAAAACTTCTTTTTTTTTATTTAAAGGCTGCGAAAGCAGGGGGCTTGGGGGGCAGCAGCCCCCCAACTGTGCCTCATAATCCCTGTACGTTTTAAGGTTCGACCTTGTAACTCAGCCTCTTTAACTCTTTAGAAAACGTAGTTTTTTTTCAAATAATTTGGTTTAAGGGGCTATCAGGGCTAGGCTAAGGGGTTGGTAGGCAAATTATTTCGGTCATCGTAATAGTTAAAAGCAACAGTGTTGCACAGTGATAGATTCGTGAGAAACGTAAAATCTTACATAATACACATTTAAATATCCATTGTGATCTGCGTTTCATCATTTTCTTGATTTGAATATTGGAATTCTTTTTCAGCCGACGAATTATCATTGGTGGTAATTTTGGACTGGGGTGGAAAGTTTGCCGTTTTTTTCTTAGATTTCTTGCCTTTGACTAGGGCTGTGGCAACGACTACCGTCTTGGGGGTTGTGGCATTGTCAGAGCCTGTATTAGATTTGCAGTTGAATCAACAGGCTTAACTAGCTTCGATGTGGAATCTATGTCCTTTTTGATGAAAGATGTTTGAGCTATAGCTGTTTGTAAGATGTCATCACCTAGGAGCTTAGTGGTAGATTTCTTCTTGAGAATATTTTTGATTTCCTCAGGTTCATTACTAACCTCAATTAAGTGATTGACTGTGAGATAAGTTGCAAGCCTTTGCCATTCTTGGCAGCTTTCGGATGAATCTTTTGGAGGGCAGGATGTTGAAGTAAACTTAGGTAAGGGATGGGGGGGACTGACTAGAACTTTGAGTATGAATATTGTTTGCCTCTTTAGGAAATGATACTGAATTTGCATCTTCTACAGCAACTGTTGCTTGGCTTCTACTGGGCTGATGGGGTGTGGGTTGCCGAGGGATTCTTGCAGCTACAACTGAGTAGGGTAAGTTCATTTTATCAGATGTTCTAAGGATTACGACTCGCTTTTGGTGAGCTGGGCAAGATTGTTTTTGGAGGGATGTGTGTCCCTTACGGTTACAATTTCTGCAGAAAGGGTCTGACTCAGGGCATTCACTAATTGCGTTCCCTGTTTTCCCACACTTACGGCAAGACGGATGGGACTGTTTGCAGTGTTTTTTTGCTGTGGCCGTGGGCCAGACACGTGGAGCATTGTAGGGGCTTAGGCTTATAAATCTTGTAAAAAAGGGACATACCGTACAAGAATATTTCTCTGTTTAGCTCAACTTTGCAGGAAATGAGGATTGAACGGCTTGGACGAAGGACTCCCTCTTTGTTTAAACTTAACCTTATTGCAGTTGAAGGATTTATGGGAACGCCTGAAGAATCTATTAGTTCAGTTTGTATTTCCTTCACTTTTACACTGGTATCAACACCATAAAGCACATACTTGTGTAACTTTTCCACATCTTTTTTTGTGGCTAAAATTTTCGAGCCATTAAGAATTATTTCTTTGGATTTTGACAGGACATGGTCTGCCGCTTGAGAAGACGTAAAGTAAATATCAATAGACTCGTCCTGCTTGAAAACAAGTTCAAAATTTACCTTGGCGATCAGAAAGACAGCTTTCCTAACTTGCATTATTCGATCTTTTGAAAAGGGTTGGCCATTGGTTTTCTTGATTGAAACAGTATAATAATTGGGATAATCTGTAGTACTAGTTTCTGGGACACTTGAAGAGAGGGGGTGCACTATCACTGGCAAACGAGTTTCATCCTTTTTCCTGTTTTTGCCAGGCGTCTTACTTCTTTCATTAGAGTTAGTTGCGGGTAAGGCCTGAATTTCTGACAAGTGACTAACTGTTTTGGACCGCGTAGTTGGGGGGGGGGGTTCTAGGAAGAGTTTTAGAAGTAGTTTGGAAGGACGACTGGCCAAGGGTTTCAGTGGGAGTGTCCTTCTCGGGTGGTAGCCTTAGGGGCTGCTTTTTTCCCGAAATTTATTCTGACGAGACACTTCAGATTCACGAACTGTTAAACAGTCTTAATTCAAGGTTACTTGACCAAAAGTAAATATTTAGTTATGGAACTAAATTATTCACTATGATAAATAATAACTCACTTTGTATGAAGTGAATAATCCCTCACAATTAAATCGGCAAGTTAATTGCGCAATCTAACACAGTACAGTACAAAAGATAATCCGATTAGGTTCATAAGTTAGTTCCTTTTAGTTCAGATACTAAACTCATACAGTTCAGATACTAAACTCATAATGTGATAAATACATATTTTCAATGTAATGCCTTAAATTAGGTATTTCATTAAAATAAACTAGGCAAATTTAGTGAATGAACCATAATTAATTATATTGTTCTGTATAGATATGTTATTTTTAATTTTAATGCTTTAGTATATTTGCTGATGATGATTGCTGTATATGTGGTCAAAATATCCAGACTTTTGTATCTGTTTTCACTGTCTAATAAATGTACTTATCCCCATTTGAATGTCTATTTGTTCCTGATAAAACAACATGACTGCTTAAAATACCCCTCCCCGACCAATTGACGTTCCTTTTACAGCTCATATTTGTTTATCTACTATCGATTATTCTCCAACATTCAAAAGTAGCAAATAAAAAGGGAAAATTTATACTTTTTTGAAAAATTGTCTGAATTGTGTGCGTTAAGATAAAGGGTAAATGTCTCATCATGCATTACCCATAGTTGCTTTTTTCTACTTATTTTAGAATTACAAAAGAGAACGATGGAAGAATCCCAAATGCATCAATTTTTACAATCAATAAGGAAGATAATACCCTTGGAAATCTGATTAGGACGTAAGTACTGACTGCTATTGTATTTGAGTGGTTTTCTTATTATTTTTTTCTTAGCTTTTCTAAAGGAAAAATGCCTTTCCAGGTAAAATAAGTTCTGAACAATTTTATCTTGTATTTCTATCATTGTACACAAAAATAATGGTATAGGCTAAATAAAGTTCTAAATTAGGACAAACAGAAAATGATACGGTACCTTAAATGTTTCTAATGCCTTATGAAAATATTTAGTTGGGCTAATAGCAATATAAACGTACTGTTGTGCATTTATATTAAAATCATTAGAACTACCTTTGTTTTACAAGATAATTGTCCAGAAGTTAATGTGTACTTTTATCTGTCTAAATTTTTTTATTTGTAATCTCACTTAATGTCCCTGGTAATCTCCCTAATAACAACCCAGGGATCCTGCCCTAGCAACTTGTTCTTGTCAGCTGTCAAAATATACAAACATTAAAAATCAGGATCTGAAAAACATTACTTTTTAAGCAAATGACTCACCTCCCCTCCCTTATGTAAAAAATGCAATTGAATTCCCTAAAAAAGTAAGGTTGATCTGCTCAGTTTGTACAAAATAGTGTGTATTTATAAAAACAAACTTTAAGGTTTTTCAATGTTTTGACATTCAGGTCTAACACAGTGGCATACAAATGGCCTATAAACATGCAAATTTGTGTCTAATTATTTGATTATTACCTTATAATTTACACTAAATCAAAAGAATGAAACAGTGGAAACTAAGACTATTCAATTTATTGTTATTTGTTCTGACTTTGAAAAGAAACTGCTTAAGGCTGTGTAGATACTGCAGTTTTTAAATTTCAACTAATTGTAAACCCAAGGTGTTCACAAATTATATACCTTTATCAAAGCACAAAGTCAAAACAGTGAAACAATATGAAAATTTAAAAAAAGGAAAATTAAATTGTAAAGAAGAGGAAACATCAGTAGAAGGAAGAAATTAAAAAAAAAACAACAAAAAGAATGTAAATAAAAAAAAGAACATAAACGGAACTTGTGTAAAAAAAAAAGTGCCAGAGAAAAACACCTTTGAAAAACTAATCTCATCGGCAAAACTGTGGAAAATGTAACGCAAAAACAAAAGCCATTATGAGAAAGTTCATTAGTGAAGTGTACAAGGTTGAAGGTACAACAAACATAAGATTATCTTCCAATTTGAATCTCAAAAAAAAAAAAAAAAAAAAAAATTATTCTAGGCATTAATTGACTCAAGAAATACCAAAAAATATAAATATTATTAAGTTTATAAACAAAATCCAAAAGCACTCGCTTTAAAGCATATCCTTACACAGTCTTTTGTTGGTTCCAAAAGATATTTGTTGTTTTTAAAATAAATGGTCAACCTTGGACAATGTACAATAGGACCTTTGGATTTTAGATATCTCCTGCAGTTTTTCAGCACCTGGGGAAAGAAATTCGAAATTTTAGTTGAATTGGATGGCTTGTTTTAGCTGGCTGTCCTATTCTACTACTACTACTACTACTACAAACAATTCACTGCAGCACCAAGTTGGCTGAGGTCAACACAGCTATGCATGCTCCTCTTCCATCCCAATCTATTCAAAGCTTCCCTCTTTACACCCTCCCAGGAAGTTCCCATTTCTCTTAAATCTTTCTTCATGACATCCTCCCACCCCAACTGCAGACAACCTGCTTTCCATTTAACCCTTAGGACAATCTTAGGCAATCTGTCATCCCTCATCCACAGAACGTACCCAAGCCATCTCAACCTTTCTCTCATTATAATCCTAGAAAGCGGAATTGAACTGCATTTTTTGTACAGCCTACTGTTTGAAATATGTCAGTCAGCCGGGTACCCAGATCAATCGCTAGGCGATTTCTCTAAAAAAACATCTAGCAAATCTTCATCTTATTTTTGGAGCGTCCATGCTTCAGAACGATATTTGATCACTATCATCACTGTAGCTTCCAATATTCTAATCTTGGTTTTCAGACTTATCTTCATATTCTTCCAAACGTTTTTCAACTCTGTAAAAACACCCTGAGACTTGGCTATTCTACTTTCAACGTCTTCACTGCTCCCACCATCTTAACTGATAATGCTACCAAGGTAAGTGAAGCTATCCACCTGATCAATCTTTTCTTTACCCAATGTAACTTTTTAATCTTCACTTATTCCTAGTCTTAGCAACTTAGTCTTCTTAGCATTAATTTTCAAACCTATTCTAGCACCCTAAACTCGCAAAACCTCAAGAAGTTCATTCGTTTTGCTCACACTTTCGTCTAGGATGCTTAAATCATCAGTATAATCTAAGTTCAGGAAAGTTTTTCCTCCCCATTTGATTCCGTGCTCTCCCATTGCCTTTCCTGTCCTCCTTAAGACAAAGTCCATCAAAATAATCTATTTAGAGGAGGATAGAACAAACAACCCTGTTTAACCCCTGATTTAATACGAAACTAGCTAATAGCCTCGTTTCCAACCGTAACTGCAGAAGTGTTATTCTCGTATATATCACTAACCACTTTAATGTATTTATCTGGTATCATAAGCAGCGCAATAGCTCGGCCTAAGTAAAGAACTATATTGGCACAATGTGTTATTTATTAATTTTTTTCAGACCAAGGCACTTCGTATCGAAGGAGTTGTCGTAGAAACTTCGAAAAGGGCTCATTCGATTGGAAATTGGAGTGGCTAGTGCCCTTTTCAATAGTCGAAAGTGATTGGAGGGCAATCAAAATTTTGAGATAGCGATTTTGTTCAGCGTAGTTCAAAGTTTTGGAAATTAGGTCTTTAAGGATGATAAACCCCCTAGAGCAAAGGTTGTAAGTTATGCCGTAGGGGCATATGAGGTTTTTATAGATAGCCTTGTCATAGAAACTTCAAAAGGTGCTCATTCAATTGGAAATTGAGAGGGCTAGTGCCGTTTTTAATAGTCGAAAGTGATTGGAGGGTAACTAACCCCCCTCTCACGCTCACCATTCCCCAAACACATCCAATCAAAATTTTCAGATAGCCATTTCGTTCAACGTAGTTGAAAGGTCCGGAAATGAAACCCAAAACAAACAGAAATTAAAATAATTCAAATTGAAAACGAGCAGAAATAATCTGAGTATGGTTCTAAACCTTATGATTTCTAAGAGCCAGAATATAGTCTGTACTTTACTGAAAAAAATTCAAATAAATTTACTGAAAAAAATGTGCATTGTCAGTTTAATATACATATGATGATATTTATTCCTGAAAATCTTAATTAATTTCTGATTTATTAAAGTTATAAAAGTCAAAACATTTAAAAAGAATTTTTCTCAGTAAAGTAAAAATTACATTCTGGCTCTTAGAAATCATAGGGTTTAGAACCATACTCAGATTAATTTCTGCTCGTTTTGAGTTTGACTTATTTTAATTTCTGTTAGTTTTGGGTTTTATTTATTTATTAATACTGATTTGTGGTGGTTGTATGCTTGGTAGATTATTTGATTTTATTTTTGTTCATTTTTGGTTTAATGGAGTTCTTTACTTTTTTTTTGAAAACTTATTTTGTGCAAAAAGTTTTTTTGATTAATACCATACAAGGATAAATCGCTAAATCCATCAACATAATCGAACGCTTGCTCATAATCTATAAAACTGAAGACCAAAGGTGTTTGATAACTCAGACACTTCTCAATTATTAACCTAAGAGTGAAAATTTGGTCGACACTTCCTCTACCCTTTCTAAAAACGCATTATTCCTCTCTCTTTTTTTGCAAAATTGCAGTGTTTTAAACGAAAACATGCTTTAATTTTTCTCAACGAAACACAAACACACAAACATAAAACAACTTGCACAGGGACGATAAGCCTTAAGCAAAATGGAAGCCTTAAGCTTCCATAAGCTCCATAGCGCAATTATTTGTATGCATTATTTCTCTGTCAAAAACAAAGATGAAGAACCGGACTTGTCCCAGTTAAAAATAGGAATTTTTGTCAAAACTGATGCTTTGCAGCACAAAATAACAGAAAACAGCACTATGCTGCGACAAGATCTCTTTTGTTACTTAAGTGCCGTAAACTGAGTAGACTTTGGACCAAGGAGATAACTTTGGACCAAAGGTGAAAAAAAAAAGATTTGAATGGCTTGGGCTCCAAAATCTGAGGAGTTGCAGTTCCAGAGCCTCATGTCATATAATAGCTGGGCCTGTAACAAAAGCAGAAAGTGTCAGTCGTTTGGTACCTTCAGTTTTTACTTTCTTTAATTTTTATTGTATTTATTGTTTATTATGATATTACTGAAAACAGATTCGCAAAGGTTTTCTTAAGGAAAACCTTATACGTCTTGAAATTTTCTTCTCAATGCTCTTTAACCGCAGCATTGTTATTCTCATACACAGCACTAATCACTTAAATGTAATTGTCTTATATAAGATACAAGAATAAGCTCTTCTATAAACAGAATGGAACGCTCGCTCATGATCTATAAAACTAAGGACGAAAGGTGTTTGATAACTCAGGCCCTTCTCAGTTATTAATCTAAGAGGGAAAACTTGGTCGACACATCCTCTACCCTTTCTAAAAACACACTATCCCTCTCTTATCACTTTGTCTACAGCATCTCTCAATCTAAAAAGTGTCATATTATTAAGTATTTTACTACCTACGGAGATCAGTGTAATGCCTCGATAATACCACACTCATTCTTATCACTTTTCTTACACAGGGGTTTGATTACGGTCTTCCTAAAATCGCTAGGTACTTACCCTTTTTCAAAAACCCTGTTCATAGTCGTCAGAAACTTATCTCTAACCTCAGAACTACTATATTTGAACAAGTCATTTGCCACACTATCAGCACCTGGGGCCTTATTTTGTTTTTATCCTTTTAGTGCTGTCGCTAATTCTTCCTCATTAAACAAATCTTCCTTCACATCCAAGGTATCACAAACTTTTTCATTTTCATCTTTATCTTTTTTTGCAACTATATCTCTGTTTAGTACATTCTCATAATATTCTGCCCATCTCTCTTTAACTCTGTCCTTATCGCTAATTGTGGCCCGGTTCCTATTTTTAACTGGGCCAAGTCCGGATTGACTATTCCCTCTCATTTTATTAATATGCCAGGACAATATTTTACTATTATGCCGTCTAGCTGCATCTTCCAGATCCTTGGCAATTTTATCCATGACCTCCACTTCACACTTAGTTCATATTTAATGCTTTCTGCACTTTCTTTACATTCCTCCTTTTTTTATATGATCTATCACTCAGATAATTCTTGTACAAGCCCCTTCTCTCTATTAAACATAAAGCTTTTTCACTAAGAGTTGTCAGTAAGAGTGGAGGATTCATAAAGAGTTGTCAGATCTTAATGAAATTTAGTCAGGCCTGGTACAAAACCTACCCATTTCAACTAAACTCGGTCAGAAGGAAACTTTTATATCCAATTTTTGCATTTTTGAGCTCAGAGTCCCATTTTATCCTTATGGGAGAGGAGGAATGGGAACCTAATCTCTTTTTGAGACGTTTTTTCACAGAGTCGTGATATTTTTTTCAAAAAAAGGAGGGGGGGGGGGTAAAAGCTAGTGTCCTAATTATTTCTATTTGGCGGTTAAGGCTCGTTCTAACCTCTCTGGGGGGGGGGAGGAGGACTGATGAGGATTCTTTTCGCCAGGACTTCTACCAGAACGGGACGTCCAGTCCCAATAAAACTAGGTGGGACGTAAGAATTAGTGATCTAATTAGTTGTGTTGTTTGGTGTGTTGACATTACCTGAGCATTTGGGATTGGGTTCCTAAATTTTTGTCGTTTGGACCTCTGCCAGAATAGGTAGTCAGATTTCAACCTAACTTGTTGAACATTAAAAATGACAAATTGTCCTAGTTTCGACTTTTTGGCGGTGGTGGTCCCTTTATTCTTATCATATAGCGTGACATACCAAGACGAGTTGCTAGGTATAGGTAAAACTTGATGGTAAAAAAGCTACTGTCTTACATTTGCTTTTTCAGGGCCGAGAGCTGATCTACCTGTTTGGGTAGTATAAGGAGGGAGGGGCAAATTCCTTCTATCTGGACATCTACTGGAACGGGTCGTTGGATAAAATTTTTACCTTCTCGGGGAACTTTGACTTATCTTATTTCTCTTGCGGGGGGGGGGGGGGGTGAGGGGTATTTAGATTATAGCCAACAGGTACTTACCGAAAATATTTTTAGGATATTCACCAAACGTATTTAGAAGTAGCAGTCTGTGGCGTAGTTAGGCCTCTTTCAGAATTAAGAATCGTTTTGGTTTCTATGAAGGGGAAGAAGGTAACGGTACCTAAATTCTTACTTTATTTTCTGCAACCGTAGAACTCTAACAACAATTGAACTAAAATCTAAACTATTGCATTTTTATTGTCTGCAACTGATTTTACCACACTGGGGGGGGGGATATAAACATATATTTTATTTTTTTAATTGCTAGCTGGCATGGTCGAATCCGTTCAATGAAATCTGGTTAGCTCCTATATTTTTGGTATTGAGTGTCCTTGTGCGATTAGCCCTTTGTGAGGGAAGGACTAAATAAATTGACATCTGCATCCATTATAAGAATCGCCTATAGCGTCTAAATTAAATTAGAAAGGGATTAGTAGCTGGAAGATTTTTTTTGGGTACAGTCCAATAGACTTGTGTTGCTCCGCAAATGTGACCCATGTGTAAAAGTTGCTTCAACACTTTACTGGGCCTTAGTACCAGAGGTTCAGGTTGTTTTCGGTTGATAAAACAGTATGCTTTTTGAAACCGAATTCTCTATTCCATACTCAATGTTGATCAATAAGAAAGCATCCAGAGTTAATTCCCATCTCTTCTACAAAGGGTTTTTAATGCAATTATGTTTTTTTCGGTTACTGATGCAAGACAATTATGAGGAGGCATTTTTTCTATCGAGCTGCGTTTCGAATGCTGTTTCATGATTTTTTAAAATGAGTTATACTGGCCTTTTAAAATTAAAGCTTGTTTGTCTTTTACTTTCAGGCAACTCTTAAAAGATCCCAATGTTATATTTGCCGGCTTTAAACTTCCGCATCCACTTGAGAATAAGGTTCTGCTTAGAATTCAAACGAACTCAAATGATTATAAACCGCAAGATGCTTTGATGAATAGTATTACTGACCTCATAGCTGAGCTATCTTTAATTGAAGAAAGGTTTAAGGTAAGTGCTGTTGCATTATCCAAACGATGACATATAACACATTTGTAGTTTTTTAAAGGGCAGGAAAAAGTCTTGAGATTTTAAAAGATTTAGAAGTATTTTACAAAAAAATTCGCCTAAGGTAATTTTCCTGTTAAACAATGGCATAGTGTAGGCCTTATGGGGTATTTGGAATCTGTACTTGATGGTATTTAATGTTGAATTTTTAGGGCTTTTGACTGACATCGTTACATTCTTCCTCCCTACCAGGACAACTTGCCAACTAAATATCATATGAAACTAAATTTGAAGAATACTACTAGGCTTTTGCTGCAAAAGAATTTTACTTTGGAACGAGAAAGATAGCGTGGTTCCAGTATGTTCAGATGCTTGCAGCGTTTTATTTGGTATTTTAACCATTGATTTTATTGTTCGAGATTTTCTGTTTATGACCTTGTGTTGGTCATGGGATAATACTTGCCATATTAGATTTCTGTTGTTGTTGCGTTTGCAGCTCCTTGGATTATCCAATGTCTTCCTTTTCGGCATAATTTTGTTAACCTAAGGCAATTTTAGTGAATAAATATATTATATATTCTTTTTAATAAACATGTACTTGAGAATTTCCTTGACAGATTCGTTAAAAAGCAAATGGTAAAATTATGAAAGAAGTGCTAAAATTTTGAGATTTTAAGAGGTTGGAGGAAGCCAGCCCATCCTCCCTACTACCCATACCTTACTGATGGAATTTATTTTACTGAGGCCATACTTCTATAAAATGACTTGGTACAATTTAAAGGTGTGAATTTGCCAGCAAGCAGCACGTACACCGTTTTATAATAAATTTAATAAAAATTCCAGTTTTTTCAACTGAAGGTAAGGAGCAGCATTAAAACTTAAATGAGCAGAAATTATTCTGTATATGAGGGGGCTGCCACCTCCTGAATCCACTGCTGTTTCCGATAAAATTTTAGTGTTTTAAAAATTCTTCTAATTCAAATTCAACAACTTGTGTGTTTGAGCAGACGTTCTTACAGAATTGGGACAAGAAGTAAAACTTTACCACAAAGAGCGAGGGGTTAAGAAGGCGACAGCCCTCCTAATATGTGGCATAATTTCTGTTTGTTTAAGTGTTGCTCCTTACTTTCTGTTTTTTATAAGATTTCTGATCGTTTTTATGACGCAATACCTGCACAGGTATTGCCGGATACCCCCCTTCTTCCAACAAATTTCCTTGTAAGGATCATGATGCCCTCCTCTGTGCAGGTAAGCATGTGAATGTAATATTTTATACTACACAGAAAAGATAGTCGCAATTGGAGGGGCACTATTGCAGCCCCACATCACACGTATATGATTTTATGAAATATGAAGCAAATCAGATTAGTAAAATGAAACTTTAAATAAATGTCAGGAACATTTTCCTGCTGTAAGAAGGGAGTTGTAACCCCGCAGCACCATTATTCAGGCTTAGTCCAAATGAAGGGGTATGAGAGATTGATATAGTTAAATCAAGCAATAAGATAAATATCCATATTAACCGTTTGTCTTGTATAGACAACGTGACTTTCCAGGAACGAATGAGCTACCATGTGACATTACTTCCTCTGCGTCTGGGAAACCAAATACAGTGTTTTTTGATACTTTTAAGTCGATTGGCTGTCTCAGAATTTCTAATCGATAGCAACTTGGTCCTCTCTGGGGCAAAATCGTAGTTTGGTGCCACAAAATGGTAGAAAACTCACTTTTCGTGGCAGTCTTTCTGTTCACTGGAAAAGGGCACTGAAACTCTTAAATGAGTCCTCTCCCAATCTTCTAGGACTATCGGTTCTATCCGAACACCCCTGGTGAAAACAGAACACATAGGAAAAATTAACACACAGTCGTTATCTAACTTTTTTAGAAAAACAGGTAAATTTTATCAGGCTCTCAGGTTTTGATGGGTAACATTAAACTTATAGAGTTCTATATATTTAGGAATCAACATAATAATCCAATTCTTTTTGTATTAGTTGATATCAAAATTGGTTTTTTTAGAGCTTTGGTTGCTATTGGCCCGAGTCGCTCCGTACTTAAAGTTTTTTAACACAAACAGTTTATAAGGGTGCATAGAATATACGAAAGAAAAAGAGATAATATTAAAATAAACCAAATTAGTTTAATAGAGACGAAATGACTGATAAATAATAACGAGAAGTACATAAATTCTCTTAGTTATATTATTGTATTTTTAAAGTGTTTCACTCTCAACGCTATATTATTGTTTGTGAAATCAAACAGTTCGTGATAACGAACTATAATTAAGGATCGACCCAGCTCAATTGTAACCGAAACTCTAAAAAACCAACAGATATATCAAAAGAATCATATTTTTATGCTGATTTCAAATATATAAGTTTTGTCAAGTTTACGCGCCTGAGAAAAGTTGCCTTATTTTCGAAAAAAGGGGGAAACATCCCCTAAAAGCCATAGAATCTTAATGAAAATCACACCATCAGATTCAGTGTATCAGAGAACCCTACTGTAGAGGTTCTCTAGCTCCTATCTGCAAAAATGTGGAATTTTGTATTTTTTGCCAAAAGAAAGATCACGGATGAGTATTTATTTGTTTTTTTTTCCCAGGGGTGATTGTATCGACCCAGTGGTCCTAGAATATCGCGGGAGGGCTCATTCAAACGGAAATTAAAATTTCTAGTGCCCTTTTTAAGTGACCAAAAAAACGGAGGGGAACTAGGCCCCCTCTCATGCTTATTTTTTCCCTAAGTCACCCGATCAAAATTTTTAGATAGTCATTTTGTTCAGTATGGTCGAAAAATACAATAACTATGCCTTTGAGGATGACTGAACCCCCCTCAGTTCCGGGGATAAGGGCTGTAAGCTATGAACTTTGCCCATTGTTTGTATATAGCATATGTTATTGGGAAATGAACAGACGTTTTCAGGGGGTATTTTTTCTGGTAGTGGGGTGGGTGGGTGGAGCGGGGTTTACGTGGGAGTATCTTTCCATGGGGGAATGGACATTGCTATGAAGGGGGTGCCGAATTTTTCAGCATTATTTAAAAAAAACGATCAGAAATTAAATTAAAAAAAAAAAAAAAAGATCAGAAATTAAATTAAAAAAAAACAAGTTTTCAACTTAAAAAATTTTCAACTGAAAGTTTTCAACATCAAAACTTAAAACGAACAGAAACTGTTACGTATGTGATTGAGTTCGCCCCCTAGTCAATACCTCGATCTTTGCGCTAAGATTTTTTTTGTACTTTCCATAAGAGCTATTTATTTTAATTAACGGCCTTTGTGATTAAGGGGTCATTCTTAAAGAATTGGAAAAAAATTCGAAATTTAGCGTAAAGAGCGAGCTATTGATGAGGGGGGCGAACTTCCCTAATATACGTAATAAAAATATACGAATATATAAGTTCGTTACGTATGTTAATTCGTAAGTTAAGTATATTTATTACTAATAAAAACATTCGTAAATAAAATTAAACAACTTTCGGAAAAACCATTTAGCACAAAAAGAGTAAAATTAACCTACAAATTTCATTTAAATTATTCATGTACGGTGAGCCAAAATCAAAACCTGCGTTAATTTAAAAACGTTCTGAAATTAAATAAATAAAAAAAAACAAGTTTTTTTTTAAACTGAAAGTAAGGAGTGACATTAAAACTTAAAACTAACAGAAATTATTTCGTATATGAAAGGGGCTGTCCCCTCCTCAACGCCTCGCTCTTTACGCTAAAGTTTTTTATTATTTTGAAGAATAGGTTTGTGAGGAAGAGTCAAACTTTAGCGTAAAGAGCGAGGCGTTGAGGAGGGGACAACCCCTACGGAATAATTTCTGTTCGTTTTAATTTTTAATTTCGCTCCTTACGTTCAGCTAAAAAGAAACTTGTTTTTTTAATTTAATTTTAAATAAAAACAGCTAAGACCACACTGCCTTTCCACCATAAACACAAACAACAGGTAAAACGATAGGGAAATATTTCAAGACAGTGAAACTTGCTCACTTGTAGCATGTAAAAAAGTCTTAATAAATGTGATTTCAACAATAAAAGGCTAAGTATAGAAATTTTTTTTTTGTAAAGTATTTTTTTTCTATCAATTTTTTTTTTGTTTTCAATGTCTTTGATGTTTATTTTCTTTTTTTGTTGTGTGCCGGCCATTGGGTGTTATGGGGGATTTTTTTCTTCGGGTCTTTTCTCGTAAGTAAATTTAAGAATCTGTTTCATGAAAACTAGGCTAAAGAATATATTTAACACTTGAATCGAGCTGAGATCAGCTAATATAAGCTGCCAAGCGTGAAAAAAGCAGAATTTAATATGAATAAAAGAAACTTAAAATAAAAGGAATTGAACTTGATAATGAAGTCATATACGTAAATTGCCACAAATGAACGTGTTAGTGCCACCCTCAAACTCCCCAATAAGATAGTTTGTCATTTGCGGTTGATTGAAAACTTAATAGCTTGTTTAAATTGAGAGTTTCGTTTAGCCAATTGATTTTTTTATAGACTTGAAATGGATGCATTTAAAAGGAAGAAACCAGTCACGAAAAGAAGAGTATTTTTAAAACATTAATTCTAACCTAATTGTCACAAATCTATTGTGTCAAGAAATTTATACAGAAACTTTGGTGTGTTTTAGAGGGCGTCTAAATGCAGCTTTAACCTTTTTCGAGACCTGGAAGGTGGGAGCACTGTGATTATTTATAGTAATTTTGACTAGTTTTAGTGTGACTTTTAATTCATTTTTCATTGTAATTTCTTTTTTTTATGTTACATTTCTTCATTCTCTCATTCTCAGCAGTTTATGTTCGTTTTATGTTTGACATCTTATGTAAGCAAGTACTTGCTCGTTTTAAATTTGAATTTGCTGTTTACTTTTCATCGAAAAACTTTTCTATATTTATTTATTTCTCAGGCTTTCAATCGACAAGTTTAGACATTCAAATGCTAATATTGGTTTAAATCGAATATTGTTGCTGAAACATGTACGACACATGTTCGTTTAGAACGGTTATATTGTGATCTTAATGATTTTTAAGAATGAAGTATTTAGTCAAAAATGGTCCCAGAATGGTAAAAAAAGGTACAAAATGCCTAAATATGCAAAATAAGTAAACTTTGGCTTCCCAATTGCCACATTTTGAAAGCTTCTATCAAACTGATTGAAAATTGTTGCACGAGACATATTTTAACTACATGAATATGTACTTGGCGTGTTTTGATTTTGAGCGTCTATATTACAATACTAGTCTCAGATATCTAATCATCCAGTTCACAATTTCTTAGGTAGCAGCTTCGATGAAATATGTACTTGATACATTTTAATTTTGGACTTTAGCAGTACGATTTTAACGATTTTTAATGATTAACACTTTAATCATTTGGAGTAATTCTCCAAATAACTTCTGATTGCTCAGGATTTGGAAGAGGTAAACATACGTACATGTGCAACAACTAGGGGGTGGGACAAAGGGGCAAAGACCCCGCTTTTTTTGCCTCGAATCATACTGCTTGAAAATCCTTGCATAATTCTAATTCTAACAAGGTTTGAAATTTCTACCATTTGTGAAATATATGATAAACTTGTTTTGACCGGACGGATATATTACAACATTTTCCTCAAATTTGTAATCAGCAATCTCAAAAAGCTTAAATACCCTTTTTTGGTGAAAATTTTACACTATCAATGATATACGTCCTTGATGGCTTTAGATTTTAGAAAGTTAAGATTCTTAAAAATTAAAATTTAATAATTTTGAACCAAATCTAAATAATCCCCGAATAACCCCGAGGAAAAAGAAGTACAACACTCCTATATTTGCGAACTTGAGGATTTGCAGAAAATATGGGCATAGGTGTCCCCCTTTGGGCCCTGCAAATATAAAGACAAAATTCTTGCTTGACACCGACTTCAAAAAACTGTAACATATCTACCTATCAATATGTATTTGTGTAGCATCAATTTTTTATGAGCTATTTGCATAATTTTGGTCCTTGTCCCTGTGCAAATCATGCCAACCCCAGAGGGACATTATTTTGAACTTTTGGCTCTCTGAATTAAAATAGAAATTTCGATCTGACAAAAGGAGCCAGATCAAAATTCCGAAATTTCTATTTCTCAACATCTCCCCGCATTCTTGATATGGATACTTCTACCAGAATGAGACATTGAATCCAAAACAACCTTGGTGGGAAGTAAAAGTTAGGATCATAGCTGTGCCTCTATGGTCTGACTTTTTTTTGGAGATGGAATGTTAAAAGTATCAAACTCTTTTCATTAGCCTAATTCCTAGGCGGCTGAATCTGATCTCAATTTAATCTGTAAGGGTTAGCAGCTAGCACTTTCTTTGCCCCTCTAGAGGGCTCTAGTGCAAACCGATAGACATTGCCCTTGGCCTCTTCTCATTCTCTTCCAAAGCATTTGACATTGTCTTCCTGTCCTGCCTAATAAGTTGTCTTTTATGGTGTGTGATATTTCCCTCGACTGGCTCAGTTATTTTCCTAGTGGTCGTTTCCGAATTTGATTATTGATACAATCCCTTCTGAACATTCCTGATTAAAGGAATTAGTCCAACAGGACTCCCTCCTTAATCCTCCCATTTGGTTATTATATACTAATGGTCTCGTTACTTACCCTGGCATTAGTAACCTGCTTCTTCCTGTGGCCAGATTTTTTTTTTTTTTTTTAATAAGGAAAGCTAACAGTAGACCAAGAATGATGTGATTATGAACAGCAAAAACATTGCTGTAATTTATTTTGAGCAGCCATATCAACCGTTTGAGCCTCCTCCTAAGATGTCTCTTTCGTTGAATAACTAGCTTACCCGCCGCGCGTTGCTGCAATCTCAAAAGAAAGGGAATTCAAGAAAAGTCCTGGAAAATTCTCCCGCAAAAGTCTGCCCCCCCCACCGGAATTTTGCCACGCGGGGAATTCTCCCGTGTATTAATAACGATTGTATTTTTAAATTTAGAAACATTTGACCCCCTCCCCTACTGTAGAAAATTTACCCGTGGAAAATTCTCCCTGGAAGTCACATCCGCCGCTTTAATTTCGTCTATAATACATTTTATTTCACTTTAGGATTCCGTTCTGCAACTGTCTATTTAACTTGTTCTTTTGATGATATTTTTAGAAGTCTGATGTGGCTTTTATCATAATTTTCTTTTTTTCCTTTTTTTCACATTTTAGTTTCATTAAGGTGCTTTTGTTTTAAGCGTCTTCTCTGATTTCTCAAGTTCCTTCGCCCTTCGTGCAAGCCTCTGTCTTTGTCGCCCCTTCCCCTCCTCCCAATATTCATTATTTTATAAATTTTAGTATAAGAAACTAACTGATAGTTGTCGCAATGTTTTCTCATTCTATTTTCATATTTGTCAAAGCAGAAGCACAACCACTATGGAGAATATGGACGAAACATCTCTATTCGCACAGACTATGTAGTCGCAAAATTATGAAGAAACCAAAATTGCAAAACATTGTAACATTTCCTTTACCAAAAATGCTCCAAAAACATTTCCTTTACCAAAAATACACGCTAGAAAGTTTTGATATTGTTCTATTGGATACTTTAAATTTTCGATTTAATTTATTTCGGAAATTCTACAATATTATCCTGAAATTTTATAAACACAGCAAGAATTGTGACCGTAATCGGGTATTATATTTGAAGTATAAGTGCATATCAAGTGTATGTGGTATGTGATTAATTAAAAGAGAATTCTTCTTGGCGCGACAGCTGTTCAGTTACTTTTAAATACACGGCAATAGCTTATCTGATATTATTCCTTGCATACCCCGAATGTTAACTTGGCCAGTGATGGCGGAACAAAATCTTTCAAAATTAAAATCAAAGATTGTTTTTATCAGAGCCTCGTCTTTGCTTTTTGACAAAAATATTTATAGCATTTTTTTTATATCCTCCTTTCTTTCTCAGCCTTTTTATTTCTTGCGTTAAGTGTGAAACGTTCCACATTTGAGATTTTTTGTCCCTAAACTACCTTATATTCAGTTTTCATGTCTTCTTTTTTTTTTAGGAAAATGTTCGAGAAAGAAAAGAAGGTCTTGACTAAGTCACTGCGTTTAGCTTTCTAAGAACACGAGATCAGAAAGAAATTCATTTGAAAAGTTAGGTTGTTGGACAAGCCAACATTTAAAATTTTATAATTTGTGAAATAAAAGTTTAGTGTAGTAACATCTTTCCAAATATGACCCTTCAGGATACTCAATCTGCATTACCTTGTGAGGCCTTCTGATCATGTTTCTTTTTTGTACCACTTAAAAAGGCTATTTTGAATAGACTATTTGTGTTTTTAGAAGGTGAGTAATTGTGATATTGAAGTTTCAAATTCTTGTTGCAACTGTTGATTTAGCAAAAGAAATCTGACTCATACAATCGACCGTAATTTTACGTACAGCACATCTCATTTCATAAGAATAAGTACAGCATATAACTCATTTTCTATGAGAATATGATCTTGACGGATTTTGCATGATGCATGACCGGCATTTGACAAAATAGGATGTTTATTAAGGTCCTTATCCCATATAGAATGAAAAATTCATCAATGAATAAAAAAAAAAACTAATCAAATCAAAACATTAAAAATAAGAAACACAATCAAATCAAATTTTGTTTTAGTTATTTTATACAAAGCGATTTAAACTATGTGACATATAAGCACGTATAGGGAGGGGGGGGGGTCTACCCCCCAGTCCATTTTTTTTATTTCTGGGGACTTCTTGTTAAGACTACCTAAAATTATCTGTTTTATTATTGACCCCCCCCCCGCTCTTCCACAAAAATTCCTGGGTACATGCCCTTTTTTGTGTTTAATGATTCTAAAAATGTAATTAAAAGTCTAAGCATACGTACGTGTAAACGGATATACATTTTCTCACATATGTATGGGCTGCCAAAATGTTCAAAAGGAGGAAGCGTTTTCAGAAGACTTTCCCGGGAGTGGGAGGTTCTTAAATCCAAACAGGACCCTAACCTATATTGGTTGTAAGTTCTCAGAAGAGACGGAGGGTGCACTGGATCCACAGCGTTCCAGAGGACGCTGTTCCAGAGGAATAGCGTTCTTTTTCTTTCTTTTGTCATGTAAATATAGCCTAAGTGATAATGTGATCCCCAAAACTTTCCTTTCCGCTGCCGATATTCCTTTATCTGATAGGTATTCTTTTTATGAGGCTGAATTTTCTCCCCCAGATCCCCAACTTAAACACAAATATGTTGGAGCTTGACCAATTTTTGTATGCTTTCCCTGAATCTGATTACATAGTATCTGTAATGTCTGTTGCTAATGCTATTATGCGCCTTAAACCAAAGCAGTCACGAGGCATAGATGGAATTCACGCTCTACATATCAAATGTGGTGCTCCTGCGCTTTTAGAACATCTCACTTTATTACTGCAAATGATTTTTACTCAGGGATTGGTTCCGTCAACATTTTGTGTGAGATATCTTTCTCCTATTCCGAAAAAAGGAAAAACCTCCAATCAATGCACATCTTTCAGACCCATAAATGTATCAACCACTCTTTGCAAGCTTTATGAGCTAATGCTCATAAGAGAGCTAGAAGAAAAATGTTACACGCCTCCCCATCAATTTGGCTTTCAACATAGTATTGGATGTGCGGACGCCCTTGCGGTTGTTGCTAATGCACTGCTTGATGCTTATATCTTGTATACTTCTCGTGCCTTGGCTAGTCTTAATATTTGCCACGCCTTTGACATTGTGATCCACCCTTTTATTCTTTTATTGGATCTTGAGGGAGGAGTGAGCCTAGTTATCTTCATACTCATAAGGGATATTTGTACCAAGCTACGAGTCCAATGTAAAATCGCCCTTGAGAAAGATGAATTAGCGAAGCCACAGGATAGAACTGTGCTAGTTAAGAAAGGGGCAAGGCAAGGTGGCATGGCCTTACCTTGTTATTTGAACAATTACGTTTTCGAAGCTCAAGATCCCTGTCAGATTCCTTGCGTTCTTCCTGGGCATAATATCTTCTTAGTCACTTATGCTGATGACATTTTTAACCTTAGAACATTCTAGACAAAATTCCTGAAACATTTCAAAAAATGCACGACAAGCATTGATAATCGGGTCTTAGATTCACCACTGAAAAAACTGACGTTGTCCTTTTTAATTGGAATGGCCCACTTCCTGATGAAATTGTGCATGGAAATTGACAGATCTACTCGCCTAACCAAACCATTTGTCTTGGCATCCCCAATGGATATACAATTTCTCAAACTCGTCATCTTTTAACAGAACACTTCGCCGCATATCAGCTTCATACGCTTCAATAGTCTCTACTAAGCTTCGTTTTAATCGCTGTTATCTGTCAACCCTATACAACACTGTTGCTCTCCCCCATATCTTCTATATTGCATCTTTCTGGAAGCTTCTTACACACGTTTATAAACTGAGAATCCGTTCGAACTTCTTCCGTTTCGCAAAATATTTACAGAGATTTCCAGTTTGGACACGCAATTCAAAGCTCATTAATAGACTTCACATAGCAGATCCTACTATAGCTGTTGTTAAGCTCATAGAAAAATGCAACCAAAAGATTTCAAACCACGCTTTTACACTAGCCACATCTATATATATTGTCATAGCTCATTTTCTTAATTTTTGTTACAAGTGCCTGCGTTCTTCATTATTTCTGTGTTTTCTAATTGTCTTTAATCCTAGAAAGTATAGTGCCCTTCTGTTGTGCTCCGTCATTTTTGTTGTTAATACATGCTTGGAACCAACTCCTTCTACACTAGTTACATTGTAATAGTTGCACAGTGATCTTTTGCTTCTTTTTTTTTATAGTGCTCTGTCATTTCCTTTTTGTAATAAGACAGCTTTTCAATAAATAATAATAATAATGGTGATGAAATAACAAGAAAAATTTATGATTTCATTTTTGGACCCTGCATGTTGTTTTTTCTTTAAGAAATTGATGCAGTTATGTTATTTTTAGTTTTTGGAGAAGAAGGTTAGGTTATTTTTCTAAGAATAAAACATTTTCTCTTAGACTGTTCTTTTTCTCTCTGTTATGTGCGAGAAATTAGTTGAACTTTACCTTCTTGAAACGCTATTACCCATAATTTCACAGTCATGTTAGCTATAAATACATGAAGTCCAATTTATTTGCAAAACATCTTTACTTGTACAGTTTTTCTGTCCTGACCAAAGGTGAAAAGCTATCTTACACGTCTAAAGTATCGATTTTGAGTTTTAATTTGTTTTCCTTTATTTTAAATCATGTTTCTCCAAGAATCAGCATTGTTCCGTAATTGTCTCTGTAGAAAAAGCGAAAAAAAGCAATTGAGAACAAAAAAGTGAAAAAACTGCTTTAATAAATAGAAATCAAGCGTTTGTCCTCAGCATCGATCATGTAAACGTTATAAATTACCTAGAGATAGATCTTTAATTCTGGCTAAAAAGCTTATCAAGTGCAAGGAATTCAAACCTCTATAGTCGGCATCATCCGCAACCATAGGCCCATGTAGGGCAGACTTTTTGGAGCACCAGAAGATTTTTTTAACTCAAATAAAATATATCAAGATGTTACTCAGTTTGTCATGCTTAATTTAGGTTAATTCTTAGGTTGGTTAAATAACTAACTTGGTCTTAAATAATTCAATTTAATAACGGACTAATCAATCCAGGTTTAGTATTAATTTAATTAATGCGTTTTAGTAATTCAATCCCTTTTAGTTGTAATTCCATTCCTAATTTTTATTAGTTTGTCAATAGAGAACTTTAGATTCACTATTCTATCTTTCGTGTATCGGCCATATCAGGCAACCATCCTAAGCTATTTTTAGATATTTTTAAGTTTAAACATATGACTTTTAACTCCGTACGTTGATAATAATATGCCAAAATAGGAAGGGTAAAAACACCCAAATTACAAAATTTTAGTCATAGAATAATATAATAGTCGTTATAGTAGCTGATTTACCTAAATCTATACTCAAAGCTACTTAAGAATATTCTTTAAATATAAAAGCAAAGCAACTACAAACACCTTTCCTATCAGATGACATAGTAAAAACAGCCCTGAAATTTCTTTGTTCATTTTGCCTGGTGTTTTTTTTTATGCAGTCACATCACTGTTTCTATTGATTACGAATATGATGGCTTAAAAATAAGTCTTAATAACAATTTTCAAAAGAAAAGAGGAATAACAGAGATATCTTCATACAGAAAATTAGAAAGAAGAAAATGATTAGCAATGAATAGGACACAACAACACATAAAAATTTTTCGGATAAAAGAAAAAGGCGATGTGCCTTTTGGTGAGCCATTTGCACAAAAGTGC
This sequence comes from Artemia sp. Qi Xiang Cuo, assembly GCF_049724085.1. Taxonomy (NCBI): domain Eukaryota; kingdom Metazoa; phylum Arthropoda; class Branchiopoda; order Anostraca; family Artemiidae; genus Artemia; species Artemia sp. Qi Xiang Cuo. The sequence goes on along the minus strand of NC_142796.1, from coordinate 74,874,883 downwards.
TAAGATTTCTGGCATACTGCCATTCGAAGCGGCTTTGTAAATAAACCTTTTACGCATAAACAAAATTATCATAAAATATTTACTCAGGTGCAGACTGCAAGAACCTAAAAAAAAACAAAAAAACTGTTACACAGAATAATTAGATAGACATAGTGAAGCCCTCTCCCCAGCCGACATCAACAGGTTCCACGTCCGGTTTCTTCATGCACATTGGACAATTGTGGTTCCGAACTGATGATGAACGAGCCCAAATTATCATATTGTACCTATAATAATTGTTACTTCAGAATTGTTTGCCACTAGTCAAAGTAAGATCGCTATATACACTGAAAATAAAGCAATAAACTAAAACCAAATACAGACTAAAGCCAGAGCATACGGCCATAGAAACGAATCGGATTTTTGGCAGAATCAAAGTTTTCCTTGAGGGATTGTACAGCATTTACTTAGGGCTAAAGAAAGATAACCGCATATAAACCTGTCGTTAAGTGATGTGTTCGGGTTTTTAGCGTCCGAAACAGTGTAGAGAAATTTATACAGTAGGTTCATCCTGAAAAATATTTGTCTACAGCAATCTCGATGCGTATAAAAGTCCCTCCCATTTCTTTGTTTAAAGGAGCCGGTATTTATTTCTCAGTAGCTAGAGCGACTTTGAATAATGGTGCGAATTCGTATTATTCATTATTACGAAAGCAGAAAAATAGGGGGTGAGCCGGCGAAGTGGTTCGCTCGCTTCTGTCCCATCTCACAGGTATGGCTTAACTGAGTGGCCTATTCAGGATTTCTAAAAGGCGGGTTTGGATTAAATTTTTAGCAATACGGAAATTTCTAGTGCTAACTTTTAATCAACACTGCAACAGGGAAATAGCCGGTATTTCATAAATAGATTATTGTGAGGAAATGCAAGAATTACGCCTGGAGATTCAATTATATCGTTTAGAACCATTAAGCATTATAAACGATCTTGATTCATACTCCCAAGCACGAGTGAAACCAAATGATAATCTTTGGACACGAGCTGAGTTAAACGCTAAACTAGGCCTGGATGATGTCATACATCGTCCATCCTCCAATTGGACCAAACACGTACAAATAGTTCTGAAATTTGAACGAAATACATCTTTTTTCTTGTTTTAGCATCTTTAAAAACACCGAAGGTTGTTTTGTGTTGCATGCAGTCGCATCAATGCATGACAATTTTGGAGGGAGGGGGGGAACATATTTCTAAAAAAAATTCGGGGGAACTTGGCGTTTTTCATTAAAAATCAAAAAAAAAATTTCAATGACAATCATAGGCAGCGCGCTGGCGCTGCCTAAGTAAAGAACAATGTGGCCACAATGTGTTTTTTTTTTCTTTCTTCGACAAGCGCTTCGTATCAAAGGAGTTGTCATAAAAACTTCCAAAAAGGCTCATTCGATTGGAAATTGGGGCGGCTAGTGCCATTTTAAATATTTGAAAGTGATTGAAGGGCCACTAGCCCCCCCCCCACGCCCATCATTCCTCCAAACACATCCAATCAAAATTTTGAGATAGCCATTTTGATCAGCGTAGTTGATTTCCAGAAAGAAAATATCTTTTTGAGGAGGACACTCCCCCACAACCCTAATGGCAAGGGTTTTGAGTTCTGCCCTGAGGGCATATAAGGTTTTTATAGAAGGCGTTGTCGTAGAAACTTCAAAACAGGCTCATTTGATTGGGAATTCGAAGGGCTAGTACCCTTTTTAATAGTCAAAAGTGATTGGAGGGCAACCCCCCCCCCACCCACGCCCATCATTCCCCTAAACACACCCAATCAAAATTTTGAGAGCCATTTTGTTCAGCGTAGTTGATTTCCAGATAGAAAACATCTTTTTGAGGAGGAAACTCCCCCACAACCCTCAGGGCAAGGGTTTTAAGTTATGCCCTGAGGGCATATAAGGTTTTTACAGAAGGCGTTGTCGTAGAAACTTCAAAACAGGCTCATTCGATTGGAAATTCGAAGGGCCAGTACCCTTTTTAATAGTCGAGAGTAATTGGAGGGCAACTAGCCCCCCCCCACCCACGCTCATCATTCCCCTAAACACATCCAATCAAAATTTTGAGATAGCCATTTTGTTCAGCGTAGTTGATTTCCAGATAGAAAATAAGTTTTTGAAGAGGACACTCCATCACAAACCTCAGTGCAAGGGTCTTAAGTTATGCCCTGGGGCATATAAGGTTTTTATAGAAGGCGTTGTCGTAGAAACTTCAAAAAAGGCTCATTCGATTGGAAATTCAAAGGGCTAGTGCCCTTTTTAATAGTCGAAAGTGATTGGAGGGCAAATAGCCCCCCCCCCACGCCCATCATTTCCCCAAACACATTTAATCAAAATTTTGAGATAGCCATTTTGTTCAGCGTAGTTGATTTACAGATAGAAAATATGTTTTTGAGGAGGACACTCCCCCACAGCCCTCGGGGCACTGGTTTTAAGTTATGCCCTGAGGGCATATAAGAACGATGTTGGCACAATGTACTATTTATTATGTTTCCTTTAGAGCTGGACACTTCGTATGGAAGGAGTCGTCGTACAAACTTCAAAAGGGGCTCATTCGATTGGAAATTGAGAGTTCTATTGCCCTTTTTAACAGTCCAAAGTGATTGGAGAGCAACTAGGCCCCCCCCCCACGCCCATCATTCCCCCAAACACAGCCAATCAAAATTGTGAGATAGCCATTTTGTTCAGCGTAGTTAATTTCCAGATAGAAAATATGTTTTTGAAAAGGACACTCCCCCACAACCCTCAGGGCAAGGGTTTTAAGTTATGCCCTGGGGGAATATAAGGCTTTTATAGAAGGCGTTGTCGTAGAAACTTCAGAACAGTCTCATTCGATTGGAAATTCGAAGGGCTAGTAACCTTTTTAATAGTCAAAAGTGATTGGAGGGCTACAGCCCTCCAATCACTTCCCCACAGCCCTCAGGGCAAGGGTTGTAATTTATGCCCTGGGGGCATATAAAGTTTTTATAGAAGGCGTTGTCGTAGAAACTTCAAAAAAGGCTCATTCGATTGGAAATTCAAAGGACTAGTGCCCTTTTTAATAGCCGAAAGTGATTGGAGGGCAAATAGCCCCCCCCCCACGGCCATCATTCCCCCAAACACATTTAATCAAAATTTTGAGATAGCCATTTTGTTCAGCGTAGTTAATTTCCACGTTGAAAATATGTTTTTGAGGAGGACATCCCCTTACAACCCTGGGGGAAAGGGTTTTGAGATATGTCCTGAGGGAATATCAGAACGATGTTCGCACAATATATTATTTATTATTTTTTCCTTTAGAGCGGGACACTTCGTATGGAAGGAGTCGTCGTACAAACTTCAAAAGGGGCTCATTCGATTGGAAATTGAGAGTTTTAGGGCCCTTTTTAATAGTCGAAAGGGATTGGAAGGCATCTAGGCCCCCCCCCACGACCATCATTCTCCCAAACACATCCAATCAAAATTTTGAGACAGCCAGTTTGTTCAGCGTAGTTAATTTCCAGATAGAAAATATGTTTTTGAGGAGGACACTCCCCCACAACCCTCAGGGCAAGGGTTTTAAGTTATGCCCTGGGGGAATATAAGGCTTTTATAGAAGGCGTTGTCGTAGAAACTTCAAAAGTCTCATCCGATTGGAAATTCGAAGGGCTAGTAACCTTTTTAATAGTCAAAAGTGATTGGAGGGCTACAGCCCTCCAATCACTTCCCCACAGCCCTCAGCCTTCCCCTATGCTAACCCCTATGCCTTCCCAAGGCCCGAACAAAAATTGCACATTACTGAAAAAATATAAATTTTTTTACTTTTTTAACTTTAATAAAAAAAATAATTTTAACATTT